>NC_090347.1:48832449-48859949 GCF_035084215.1 Heptranchias perlo
ACAGAGAGAGAGAGACACAGAACGACAGAGAGAGAGAGAGCGAGACAAAGAAATAGAGAGAAACATGGGAGAGACAGAGGGAGAGACAGAGAGAGAGAGAAACAGAGGGACAGAGAGGGAGAGAGAGAGACAGTGAGGCAGACGGAGATAGTGACAGAGAGAGAGACACAGAGAGAGAGAGAAACACAGAGAGAGAGAGAGACAGAAGCACAGAGAGACAGATTGGCAGAGAGAGTCAGAGAGATGGAAAGAGAGATGGAGTGAGATAGATCGAGTCAGAGACAGAGATAGACTGAGAGAGAAGGAGAGAGAGACAGAGGCAGAGACAGAGACAGAGACAGAGAGTCAGAGGGAGAGACACACATAGATACAGAAACAGAAATAGAGACGGAGACACGCAGAAAAAGAGAGACAGAGAGACGGACAGACAGAGTGACAGAGAGGGAGAGACTCAGAGGGAGGGACATAGAGCAAGAGACAGAGACAGAGACAGAGAGATAGAAAGAGAGATACAGAGATAGATAGAGTGAGAGACAGAGAGAGAGACAGAGAGAGAGACAGAGAGAGACTGTGAGAGACACAGATATAGAGAAAAGGACAGAGACAGAGGCAGACAGATAGAGAGAGACACACACAGAGATGGAGTCAGAGAATGATAGAGGCAGAGACAGAGGGACAGAGACACAGAGACACAGAGTGACAGAGAGACACAGAGACATAGACAAAGAGAGACCTGGAGCAAGAGAGCGACTGAGAGAGAGACACAGGTGCAGAGACAAAGATTGAGACAGAGGCAGACAAAGGTAGACAAATACAGAGAGAGAGACACAGAGAAAGAGACAGAGTCAATGACAGAAGCAGACAGAGACACACAGAATCAGAGAGATAGACAGAGACACGCACACAGAGACAGACAGCGAAAAAGGCAGAGACAGAGAGACAGAGACACAGAGATTGACAGAAGGCAGAGACATAGACAAAGAGAGGCCTACAGCAAGAGAGAGAGAGAGAGTGAGACATAGACCGAGATGGAGATAGAAAGGGACAGAGATGGAGAGACAGAGAGGGACGTAAAGTAAAAGCCCATGGGATCCAAGGGAAAGTGGCTCGTTGGATCCAAAATTGGCTCAGTGGCAGGAAGCAAAGGGTAATGGTTGACGGGTATTTTTGCGACTGGAAGGCTGTTTCCAGTGGGGTTCCGCAGGGTTCAGTATTAGGTCCTTTGCTTTTTGTGATATATATTAATAATTTGGACTAGAATGTGGGGGGCTGATCAAGAAATTTGCAGATGATACAGAATTTGGCCATGTGGTTGATAGTGAGGAGGAAAGCTGTAGACTGCAGGAAGATATCAATGGACTGGTCAGGTGGCAGAAAAGTGGCAAATGGAATTCAGTCTGGAGAAGTGTGAGGTAATGCATTTGGGGAGAGCAAACAAGGCAAGGGAATACACAATAAATGGGAGGATACTGAGAGGTGTAGAGGAGCAGAGGGATCTTGGAGTGCATGTCCACAGATCCCTGAAGGGGGCAGGACAGGTAGATAAGGTGGTTAAAAAGGCATACGGGATACTTTCCTTTATTAGCCAAGACATAGAATATAAGAGCAGGGAGGTTATGCTGGAACTGTATAAAACATTGGTTAGGCCACAGCTTGAGTACTGTGTACAGTTCTGGTCACCACATTACAGGAAAGATGTGATTGCACTAGAGAGGGTGCAGAGGAGATTTACCAGGATGTTGCCAGGACTGGAGAATTTTAGCTATGAGGAATGATTGGATAGGCTGGGGTTGTTTTCTTTGGAACAGAGGAGGCTGAGGGGAGATTTAATTAAAGTGTATAAAATTATGTGGGTCCTGGAGAGAGAGGATAGGGAGGATCTATTTCCCTTAGCAGAGAGGTCAATAACCAGGGGGCATAGATTTAAAATGATTGGTAGAAGGATTAGAGGGGAGCTGAGGAGAAACTTTTTCAACCAGAGGGTGGTGGGGGTCTGGAACTCACTGCCTGAAAGGGTGGGAGAGGCAGAAACCCTCAACTCATTTAAAAAGTACCTGGATGATCACTTGAAGTGCCGAAACCTACAGGGCTACGGACCAAGTGCTGGAAAGTGGGATTAAACTGGAAAGCTCTTTATCAGCCAGCACGGACATGATGGGCCGAATGGCCTCCTTCTCTACTGTAACTTTCTATGATTCTATGATACACAAAGATGTAGAGACAGAGAAAGAGGGGGACAGAGACAGTGAGAGAGACAGAGAGAGAGAGAGAGATGGACAGAGACAGAGAACGATAGAGGCAGAGACAGAGACAGAGAGTGACAGAGAGACAGATTCCTAGACAAAGAGAGAGACATAGAGAGAAAGAGAGAGAGAGGAGAGAGACAGAGACAGAAAGGGACAGAGAGATAGAGGGAGACACACACACAGATACAGAGACAAAGACAAAGACGGAGACAGTGAGAGTGGCAGAGAGGCAGAGAGACAGACAGAGAATGGCAGAGAGGGAGAGACCCAGAGAGAGATAGAAAGAGAGACAGATAGAGACAGAGAGATAGATAGAGATAGAGAGAGAGAGGGAGACAGAGCGAGACAGAGAGATATGGAGAGAGATAGTGAAACAGAGAGACAGAGAGGGAGAGACCCAGAGAGAGATAGAAAGAGAGACAGATAGAGACAGAGAGATAGATAGAGATAGATAGAGATAGAGAGAGAGAGGGAGACAGAGAGATATGGAGAGAGATAGTGAAACAGAGAGACAGAGAGAGAGAGAGACAGAGAGAGAGAGAGAGGCAGATGGAGAGACAGGGAGAGAAGACAGAGAGGGAGACAGAGATAGTGACAGAGAGAGAGACAGAGGCAGAGAGAGACAGTGACAGACAGAGAGTGACAGAGAGAGACAGAAATAGAAAGAGAGATAGAGATAGAAAGAGAAACAGAGTGATAGCTAGAGACAGAGGCAGATATAGACAGAGAGAGAAGGAGAGAGAGATATAGACTGAGACGGAGACAGACAAAGAGTCAGAGAGAGAGACACACACAGATACAGAAACAGAGACGGTGACACACAGAAAAAGAGAGAGACAGATAGGCAGAGAGAGACAGAGTTTCAGACAGACAGAGAGTGGGGCAGAGAGGGAGAGACTCAGAGGGAGAGACACAGAGCAAGAGACAGAGACAGAGATATAGAAAGAGAGATAGAGACAGAGAGATAGAGAGAGAGAGAGACTGAGAGAGAAAGACACAAAGATACAGAGACAAAGACAGAGACAGAGGCAGTCAGAGGTAGACAGTTACAGAGAGAGACACAAAGAATCAGAGAGAGACAGCGACAGAAACAGACAGAGACAGACAGAAATAGAGAGATAGACGACACACACAGCGACAGACAGAGCGTGATAGAGTCAGAGACAGAGGCAGAGAGAGAGAGAGTGACAGAGAGAGAGAGACATAGACAAAGAGAAACCTAGAGCAAGAGAGAGGCAGGGAGAGACAGAGAGAGACACAGATACAGAGACAGACAGAGAGACAGACAATGGGAGTGAGAGAGAGAGGCAGAGAGAGACAGAGAGAGACACAGATACAGAGACAGAGACAGAGACAGACAATGGGAGTGAGAGAGAGAGGCAGAGAGAGACAGAGTGACAGACAGAGACAGAGACAGAGAGACAGAGACAGAGAGTGACATAGAGACACAGAGACAGACAAAGAGAGAGACAGGGACAGAGAGACAGAGAGCGAGACAGAGAGAGAGGCACAGATGCAGAGATGAAGAAAGAGACAGAGACAGAGAGAGACAGAGACAGAGAGACACAGATAGAGAGATAGAGTGACAGACAGAGGGAGAGACACGCACAGAGTGAGACAGAGAGACAGAGAGAGAGCGACAGAGAGCTAGAAAGAGAGACAGAGAGATAGAGAGAGACAAAGATAGAGAAAGAGACAGAGAGAAAAAGAGACAGAGCGAGATATAGAGAGACTGAGAGATACGGAGAGATAGAGAGACCGAGATAGAGAGAGAGACAGAGAGAGAAAGAGATAGAGCAAGACAAAGAGAGACTGAGAGATACGGAGAGATAGAGAGAACGAGATAGAGAGAGAGACAGAGAGAGAAAGAGATAGAGCAAGACAAAGAGAGACTGAGAGATACGGAGAGATAGAGAGAACGAGATAGAGAGAGAGACAGAGAGAGAAAGAGATAGAGCAAGACAAAGAGAGACTGCGAGATACGGAGAGATAGAGAGAACGAGATAGAGAGAGAGACAGAGAGAGAAAGAGATAGAGCAAGACAAAGAGAGACTGAGAGATACGGAGAGTGACAGTGAAACAGAGAGAGACAGACAGAGAGACAGTGAGAGAGAGAGAAAGTGACAGAGGGATAGACAGAGAGAGAGAGAGAGAGAGACTGAGGCAGAGGCAGAGACAGACACACAGAGAGAGACAGAGAGAGATAGAGAGACATACGCTGAGACAGTAACAGGGACAGGGGGCCCGATTTTAGCAGGCCTGCGGGTTCTCGGCGGGTGGGGCTAGCGGGCGCGGTGAAATTAGTGGGTTTCCCGCACGATCGTAGCAGGCAACGCACTAATTGAATCCACTTACCTGCTCCTCCGGGTTCCCCACTGCTGAGCTGCGCGTCGGGCGGGCTGCGCATGCGCAGTAAGATCTGTCAGCTGGAGGAGCTCTATTTAAAGGGGCAGTCCTCCACTGACAGATGCTGCAACCAATATCAAAGATGACTGCATGGAGCAGCCCAGGGGGAAGGCTGCTCCCAGTTTAATGATGCCTCACTCCAGGTATCATCAGATGGGGTGAAGAGGAGGGGGAGGACAGAGATCTTCCACCCGGCGGGCGGGAGGAAGCGGCCTGCCTCTGCCACCAAGAAGGCCTGGCTCGAGGTGGCAGAGGGGGTCACCTGCACCACCAACATATCGCCCACCTGCATACAGTGCAGGAGGCGCTGCAATGACCTCAGTAAGTCAGCCACAGTGAGTACACTTACTCATTCCCCTACACTCCGTCTGCCACAACACTGCCCCCACCCCACATCTCCTTCTGCACTGCCAACACTACTCTGTCACATCACCCCTCACACCCACTCAAACCCCATCCTCAACTTACCTGCACTTACTCACCTCCCCAGTACTCATCCCACCACTACCACTCAACCCAATCCTCATACAATCTCATGGCTCTATCTCATACTCACCCTCTCGTGCATCTCTCTCACGGCCAGCCTCACTCAACCTGCCACCACCTGTGCTGCAGCCACAGGGCATGCATCACATATGTGCAGTTGGCAGCGTAAGGCAAACAGAGTGACAGAGAGAGGCAGACAAACAGAGTGAGAAAGAGAGAGACAGAGAAAGACACACACAGAGGGAGAGACAGAAAGGGAGAGTCAGAGAGGGATACAGAGATAGAAAGAGACACAGAAAGCAGAGAGAGAGAGTGAGACAGAGAGATAGAGAGAGACAGTGAGAGAGAGTGACAGAGAGGTAGAGAGACAGAGAGAGACAAAGGGAGAGACAGAGAGAGAGTGACAGAGGTCGAGATAGAGAGAGAGAGACGGAGAGAGAGAGCTAGAGCGAAAGCAACAGAGGGAGAGACACAGAGAGAGAGACAGACAGAGAGAGTGACAGAAAGAGACACACAGAGAGAAACACAGAGAGAGAGAGAAGCAGAGAGAGTCACATTGGCAGAGAGAGACAGAGATGGAAAGAGAGATAGTGAGATAGATAGAGACAGAGGCGGAGACAGAGACAGAGACAGAGAGACAGAGAGTCAGAGAGACACACACAGATACAAAGACAGAGACGGAGACACGCAGAAAAAGAGAGAGACAGATAAGCAGTGAGAGACAGAGAAACAGACAGACAGACAGAGAGTGGCAGAGAGAGACAGAGACAGAGAGGGAGAGGATCAGAGGGAGAGACACAGAGCAAGAGACAGAGAGACAGAGAGGTAGAAAGAGAAATAGAGAGATAGATAGAGACAGAGACAGAGATAGAGAGTGACAGAGAGATAGAGTGAGAGACAGAGAGAGAGACAGAGGCCCCGATATTAGCGGGGAGGTGGGATGGCAGCAGGGGGGTGAATGGGTTTGTGGGTAACCCGCCCAGTAACATCCGTCTGTTCCCCACGCGATCGCGGGTAAATTGAAGCCAATTACCGTGGTTTCCGGGTTTCCTGTTGTCAACCTGCGCAGCGGGCGGACTGCGGACCCCCATCACAGGCTGTCAGCTGGAGGAGATCTATTTAAAGGGGCAGTCCTCCAATGGCTGCTCCTGGAGCAAACACCCAAACAGCACAATGGAGCAGCCCAGGGGAAAGGCTGCTCCTAGATTCAGTGATGCCTCACTCCAGGTCCTACTGGATGGGGTGAGGAGGAGGAGGGATGTCTTTTACCCTGTGGACGGGAGGAGGTGGCCTGTCTCTGTCACCAAGAAGGCCTGGCTCGAGGTGGCAGAGGAGGTCACCAGCAGCAGCAACATCTCCCACACCTGGATCCAGTGCAGGAAGTGCTTCAATGACCACAGTCAAAGTGAGTACACTTACTCATTCTCCTACACTCCGTCTTCCACATCACCGCCCCCACCCCCCATCTCACTCTACACTGCCCACACTACTCCATCACATCACTCCTCACACCCACTCAAAGCTCATCCTCAACTTACCTGCACTTCCTCACCTCCCCAGTACTCACCCCACCATTACCACTCAACCCAATCCTCATACAATCTCATGACTCTGTCTCATACTCACCCTCTGATGCATCTCTTTCACGGTCAGTCTCACCCAAACCAATGCATTCATCGGTTGGCCACGTCACCATCCCTCACTCACGCCTCTCTACTTTCTCCCCGATAGGAGAAGAGAGCCCAGAATGTACGGGAGAGGGTGAGGACCGGAGGGGGGGCCGCAACAGATAGTCGTCCTCACGGACACGGAGCAGGAGGCTCTCGAATTAAGCCGCACCCTCGAGTGCCTGTCCGTCAGGGACACCGAGACTGGCACCCGACAAACGTCTGGTGACAGAACTTTAACATTCAGCACACACAATATCAATTGATGTTAACATGCCTTGCCATCTTCAGCACCTCAACATCTGTCATCATGCTTAATATTGCCTTCTGTTCTCTTACAGGGCCTTCAGCGACCGCTGTGACGGCGGAGGGCGATTCCTCAAAGGACCTGCCGGCCGATGAGGGGGCACCGTCACATCTGAGCGAGCCATCCGCCAGCGCAGATACTCACACCTCGGTGGGTCCTCGTCCGTGGTTAGTTGGGGTCACACATGGTGAGTCACCACACGTGAGCACGAGCAGACACTGGTGGCTGGGGCAGCTGTGGAGAGTCCGTGTCAGTGGGAGCACTCCTCTCCAGGCTCTGCTCAGCTGGACACAGATGCTGAACCCTGGGGGCCATCCTTTAAAAGGAGAATGATCGAGGGGCAGCAGCACATTTGCGAGGTGCTGGAACAGGTGCCACACGCACTCTGCACAATCGCGCAGAGGATGGAGGAGTCCAACTCCTGCATGAGTGGAATGGTGGGACAGGTACAGGAGGGAATCTCTGAGATACTGTCACAGGTACAGGAGGGAATCTCTGAGATACTGTCACAGGTACAGGAGGGAATCTCTGAGATACTGTCACAGGGACGTGAGGGAATCTCTGAGATAGTGTCGCGGGTAAGTGCGGGAATGTCTGCGATGGAGGGAAGGCTAGCCTCCATGGAGCTTCAAGCAAGGTTCACCAATGAGTGCATTGAGGCCCTAACAACGGCCCTTCAGACTCAGGGTAAACAACATTCTGCCGCCTTAAACAGGCAGGCAGATACTCTGGCACTGGCCTTACTAGGCTCTACACATGTCCTCCAAACTGTCATCCAGCAGGGTGGTAGGAGTGATGTGGGCCTGGCCCAGGGGAGAGATGATGGCGAAAGGGGACATGGAAATGGGGACTCCACTCAAAGTGCTCCCACGCCTCACCCCCTCTCAAGCAGTGTGCGCAATGGCAGAGGAATTGAACAGATATTTTGTATCTGTCTTCACAGTAGAAGACACTAATAACATACCAATAATAGTAGAAAATCAAGGGGCAAAGGGGAGGGAGGAACTAAAAACAATCACTATCACTAGAGAAAAAGTACTAGGTAAACTAATGGGTCTAAAGGCTGACGAGTCCCCTGGACCTGATGGCTTGTATTCGAGGGTCTTAAAGGAAGTGGCAACATTGGTTGTAATCTTCCAGAATTCACGAGATTCTGGAAAGGTCCCAGCGGATTGGAAAACCGCAAACGTAACACCCCTATTCAAGAAGGGAGTGAGACAGAAAGCAGGTAATTATAGACCAGTTAGCCTAACATCTGTCATTGGGAAAATGCTAGAATCCATTATTAAGGAAGTAGTAGCAGGACATTTGGAGACTCATAATACAATCAAGGAGAGTTAACATGGTTTTATGAAGGGGAAATCATGTCTGACAAATTTATTAGAGTTCTTTGAGGAAGTAATGGGCAGGGTGGATAAAGGGGAACCAATGAATGCAGTATATTTGAATTTCCAAAAGGCATTCGATAAGGTGCCACATAAAAGATTACTGCACAAGATAAGAGCTCATGGGGGTAATATACTGGCATGGATAGAGGATTGGCTAACTAACAGAAATCAAAGAGTCGGGATAAAAGGGTCATTTTCAAAATGGCAATCTGTAACTAGTGGGGTGCCACAGGGCTCAGTGCTGGGGCCTCAACTATTTACAATATATATCAATGACTGGGATGAAGGAACAGAGTGTCTTGTGGCCAAATTTTCTGATGATACAAAGATAGGTGGAAAAGCAAGTTGTGATGAGGACACAAAGTGTCTGCAAAGGGATATTGACAGGTTAAGCGAATGGGCAAAAATTTGGCAGATGGAATATTATGTGGGAAAATGTGAAGTCATCCACTCTGGGAGGAAAAATAAAAAAGCAAAATATTATTTGAATGGAGAAATATTACAAAATGCTGCAGTACAGGGGGATCTGAGTGTCCTCGTACATGAAACACAAAAAGTCAACATACAGGTGCAGCAGGTAATCCGGAAGGCAAACTGAATATTGGCCTTTATTTCTAGGGGGATGGAGTATAAAAGCAGGGAAGTCATGCTACAACTGTACCGGGTGCTGGTGAGACCACACCTGGAGTACTGCGTACAGTTCGGGTGCCCTTATTTAAGGAAGGACATACTTGCATTGGAGACAGTTCAGAGAAGGTTCACTCGGTTGATTCCGGGTATGGAAGGGTTGTCTTATGAGGAAAGATTGAACAGGTTGGGTCTATACTCATTGGAGTTTAGAAGAATGAGAGGAGATCTTATTGAAACATACAAGATTGTGAGGGGACTCGATAGGGTAGATGCTGAGAGGATGTTTCCCCTCATGGGGGAATCTAAAACTAGGGGGCATAGTCTCAGAATAAGGGGTCGCCCGTTTAAGACGGAAATAAGGAGGAATTTTTTCTCCTCGAGGGTCGTGAATCTTTGGAATTCTTAACCCCAAAAAGCTGTGGAGGCTGAGTCATTGAATACATTCAAGGCTGAGTTAGACAAATTTTTGATCAGCGAGGGAGTCAAAGGATATGGGGAAAAGGCGGGAAAGTGGAGTTGAGGTTAAAATCAGATCAGCCATGATCTCATTGAATGGCGGAGCAGGCTCGAGGGGCCGAATGGCCTACTCCTGCTCCTATCTCTTATGGTCTTATGGTCTTAAAATGCTGCCTCCTCTCCAGAGTCTGCCCCTGCACAGGTGCAGGTGGGGCAGTCTGTGGAGGGGCCCTCATGAGCACCGAAACCCAGAGGGTGTAGGCCCAAAGCATCTAATCGGTCAGGGCATGAACAAGAGCAACCTGTCACTACCTCTGCTGCAGCCACAGGGGATGCACCACGTAGAAGGAGTTTGAAGTGAAAGGTGAAGTTTTGTGAGCACGACGGGGATGCACAAGTGCGGTTGACGGTTTGTCGTGTTTTTTATTTATATTTGCTTTTCGTTGAACTCAGATTAAATATTATTATTGTCCCCACTACTGCCACGTCTTGGCCATTCTTGACTGGCTTCTGTAATAAGTCCCTTTCATGAGGTTCACCATGAACACCCACACTTGATGCCACCCATTGGGTCACCCTACAGTGGGTGTGTGTGTAGTTTCAGGACTGTTTTGTGCAGGGGGGAGGGGGCTGGTGTGGACACTGCTCTGTCCAGGTGGTGAGGACTGGACTCTTCACACTGTCTGATGTTAGGAGAACCGTTCACATATCAGTGACTCCCTGGCCTCTCGAGCAGCCAGGTGAGCCGCTGTTCTGCCCATGGGTTGCTGCTCCTCCTCCTCCACCTCCTCCTCCTCTTCCTCCTCCTCCTCCTCCTCCTCCTCCTCTGCCTCCTCCTCCGCCTCCATGTGGGTGGTGGATGTGGATGGGGCCTCCTCCAGCGGCACCCCTCTCTGTTGTGCCACATTGTGCCGGACACAACACACGACTATCACGTGTCCCACTCTGTCTGGTGCGTATTGAAGCTCTCCCCCAGAATGATCAAGGCACCTGAGGCACATCTTGAGCAGCCCTACAGCTGTTCAATTGTAGACCTGGTGGCGATGTGGCTGTCATTATATCGATGCTGTCGCTCAGTGATGGGGTTCCTCAGAGGTGTCATGAGCCACGTGTGCAGGGGGTATCCCTTGTCCCCGAGGAGCCAGGCCTTGCAGGTGTTCAGTGCGTGGAAGAGGGGCGGGATGTTGGACTCCCGGAGGGTGAAGGAATCGTGGCAGTTGCCAGGGAATCTGGCGCACACGTGAAGGAATCTCTTGCGATGGTCACAGATGAGCTGAGTGTTGATGGAGTGATAGCCCTTCCTGTTGATGAACAGTCCTGGCTCGTGTGGAGGTGCTCGGATTGCTATCTGGGTGCAATCGATTACACCCTGTACCCGTGGGAAGCCAGACACAGAGTGGAATCCCACTGCTCTCTCGGTCTGAGTGAGGACGTCCATGGGGAAGTTGACGTCGTGCGAGGCCCTGCGAAACAAGCCGTCGGTGACCTGCTTTGTGCACTTGTGTGAGAGACCCCGGCGATGTCCCCAGTGGCACCCTGGAAGGATCCGGAGGTGAAGAAGTTGAGGGCAGTGGTGACTTTGACAGTGACAGGTAAGGAGATGCTGCTCGGCCCAGCCGGGAGCAGCTCGGCACGAAGGAGGCTGCAGGTGTCTGCGACCACCTGGTGACTGACTCTGAGCCTCCGTATGCACTGCTCCTCAGAGAGGTCCAGGAAGCTGAGCCTCGGTCTGTCGACCCTGTGGCGAGGGTAGAGCCTCCTGCGACGTTGCTCTCTCTGTTGTTGCCCTCCGTGCTGTTGTGCAGGTGCCTGTGGTGCAGCACTGTGTTGTGGAGCTCCACGTGGCGGAGGTGGACGGTGTGCCTGGCGAGGGTGGTGATGTTGCCCGTCCTCGGATGAAGTGATGAATGCTGCCATGGGGCCCCCCATCCTGACTGTGTGAGTTTGAGGGGGTCCGCAAAGTAGTTAAATGTGTTTGAACAGCAGAGTTTAGGGTATAAATTAATAATTTTGAATGTAAACACAAAGGTGTTGCAGCCAAAACTTTGTCTGAAGTGACAGAGTGTCCTGCTGCAATAAATGAGGTTTTCCCCCCAACTGTCAAATAATCCTTTGCATCTCTCACTGGCTGCTGGTGAAACACGTCTGCTCCAACAGGGAGTGTTTCCCACAGCACCGGAAACACACTGAGGATGCTTCAAAATCGCATCCCTGCCAAATCTCCAGTCAATGAGGTCTGTCAAGTACCTCAACTACCTAAATAAGTATCTAAATTATCATCCCGCTGGCTTTAATTGGAGCCGGACTCTGAACCCGCTCTGGGATTCTGCCATTTTCGGAGTCCCCGGCTCAGCTCTCCCAAAATCGGCCTCATTCAGGGAGAGACTGAGAGAGACACAGATACAGAGAAAAAGTCAGAGACAGAGGCCGACAGATAGAGAGAGAGAGAGACACACACAGAAAAAGAGACAGAGAGACAGCAACAGAAACAGACAAACAGACAGAAACAGAGAGACAGATATAGAGAGAGACTTAGAGCAAGAGAGAGACAGAGAGAGAGACACAGATGCAGAGACAAAGACAGAGACAGAGGCAGACAGATAGAGAGAGAGAGACACAGAAAAAGAGACAGAAAGACAGCAACAGAAAAAGACATTCAGACAGAAACAGAGAGACAGATATAGAGACACACACAGAGTCGGAGACAGAGAGCGATGGAGGCAGAGACAGAGGGACAGAGACACAGAGAGAGAGAGTGACAGAGAGACACAGAGATAGAGAGAGACTTAGAGCAAGAGAGAGACAGAGAGACACAGATGCAGAGACAAAGACAGAGATAGAGCAGACACAGGTAGACAGATACAGAGAGAGACACAGAGAAAGAGACAGAAACAGACAGAGACAGACAGAATCAGAGAGACAGACAGAGACACGCACACAGAGACAGAGATCAATAAAGGCAGAGACAGAGAGACACAGAGTGACAGAGAGACACAGAGACATAGACAAAGAGAGGCCTAGAGCGAGTGAGAGAGAGAGAGAGAGAGGTAGATAGATAGATAAATAGAGAGAGGAGAGAGAGAGACATTGACCGAGATGGAGATAGAAAGGGACAAAGACAGTGAAACAGAGAGAGACGTAAAGTAAAAGCCCATGGGATCCAAGGGAAAGTGGCTAGTTGGATCCAAGATTGGCTCGGTGGCAGGAAGCAAAGGGTAATGGTTGATGGGTGTTTTTGTGACTGGAAGGCTGATTCCAGTGGGGTTCCACAGGGCTCAGTACTGTGTCCCTTACTTTTTGTGATATATATTAATGTTTGGACTTGAATGTGGGGGGCTTGATCAAGAAGTTTGCAGATGATACAAAAATTGGCCGTGTGGTTGAAAGTGAGGAGGAAAGCTGTAGACTGCAGGAAGATATCAATGGACTGGTCAGGTGGGCAGAAAATTGGCAAATGGAATTCAATCCAGAGAAGTGTGAGGTAATGCATTTGGGGAGGGCAAACAAGGCAAAGGAATAGACAATAAATGGGAGGATACTGAGGTGTAGAGGAACAAACGGACCTTGGAGTGCATGTCCACAGATCCCTGAAGGTGGCAGGACAGGTCGATAAGGTGGTTAAAAAGGCATATGGGATACTTTCCTTTATTAGCTGAGGCATAGAATATAAGAGCAGGGAGGTTATACTAGAACTGTATAAAACATTAGTTAGGCCACAGCTTGAGTACTGTGTACAGTTCTGGTCACCACATTACAGGAAAGATGTGATTGCACTAGAGAGGGTGCAGAGGAGATCTATGAGGATGTGGCCATGACTGGAGAATTTTAGCTATGAGGAATGATTGGATAGGCTGGGGTTGTTTTATTTGGAACAAAGGAGGCTGAGGGGAGATTTGATTGAGGTGTATAAAATTATGAGGGGCCTGGATAGAGTGGATAGGGAGGACCTATTTCCCTTAGCAGAGGGGTCAGTGATGAGGGGGCATAGATTTAAAGTAATTGGTGGATGGATTAGACGGAGATGAGGAGAAATATTTTCACCCAGAGGGTGGTGGGGGTCTGGAACTCACTGCCTGAAAGGGTGGGAGAGGCAGAAACCCTCAACTCATTTAAAAAGTACTTTGATGAGCACCTGAAGTGCTGTAACCTACAGGGCTACGGACCAAGTGCTGGAAAGTGGGATTAAGCTGGAAAGCTCGTTTTTGGCTGGCACGGACACGATGGGCCGAATGGCCTCTTTCTGTGCTGTAACTTTCTATGATTCAATGACTCACAGATACAGAGACAGAGAAAGAGAGGGACAGAGAGAGAGACAGACAGAGACAGAGAGAGAGAGACAGAGAGACATAGACAGAGACAGAGAGCGATAGAGGCAGAGACAGAGACAGCGAGACACTGAGAGACACAGAGACATAGACAAAGAGAGAGACATAGAGACAGAGAGAGGAGGAGAGAGACAGAGAGACACACACACAGATACAGAGACAAAGATAGAGGCAGTGAGAGAAAGAGAAGGAATGGCAGAGAGACAGAGACAGAGAGAGAGAGGCAGAGAGAGAGATAGAAAGAGGGAGAGATAGAGACAGAGCGAGACAGAGAGAGAGACTGAAAGATACGGAGAGAGACAGTGAAACAGAGACAGAGACAGAGAGATGAGGGATGAGGTCCTGCAAGAAGAATATAAGGAGTTAGGAAATAAGTTGAAAAGCAGGACCTCAAGTGTAGTGATCTCAGGATTACTCCCAGTGCCACGTGCTAGTGAGTATAGGAACAGGAGAATAGACAGGATGAATGTGTGGCTGGAGGGTTGGTGCTGGAGGGAGGGATTTAGATTCCTGGGACATTGGGACCGATTCTGGAGAAGGTGGGACCTGTACAAGCGGGACGGGTTACACCCGAGCAGGAACGGGACCAATGTCCTCGCGGGGGTCTTTGCTAGTGCTGTTGGGGAAGGTTTAAACTAGAGTGGCAGGGGGATGGGAACCTGAGCGGGGAGTCAGAAGGGAGTAAAGTTGAGAGCAGCAAAGAGAGGGGAAAACCCAGGGGAAATTTACAATACAAATAGTACAAACAGTTGTTCAAGAACAAGTGAAAGGGAAAAGCGTAGAGCAGCGGAAAGAAAGCGTACTTTAGGCACTACAGATAAAATAAAAACTAGAAGGCGTAAGGCGATTAACCCAGCATCAAAGCTGAAGGTCAGGCTAGGGTGTGTGGCCCAACTAAGAGTTCTATAAACAAATGCACGGAGTATAAGGAATAAATTAAATGAACTAAAGGTTCAAATTCAAATTGGAGGGTATGACATGACAGCTATTACTGAGACATGGCTGCAGGATGGTCAGGATTGGGAACTAAATATACCAGGTTATAAGGTCTACAGGAGAGATAGGGAAAATGGAAGAGGAAGAGGAGTAGCCTTAATGATTAGAGATGAAATCACTTCAATGATAAAGGGGGATATAACGAGAGGTAAGCAGCCAACAGAGACCTTATGGGTTGAATTTAGAAATAGGAAAAGGATTTAAGACTATAGTGGGAGTTGTATATAGGAGCCCTGGCAGCAGCTCTGAAGTGCTAGATTGTATAAATGCAGAGATTAGACAAGCATGTAAGAAAGGCATCGTGGTCTTAATGGGGGACTTCAACCTTCACATAGATTGGGAAACGCAGACTAGCAACTGTCAGAAAGGTAGCGAATTTCTTTAGTGTGTCCGGGATAGTTTTCTACAGCAGTATGTCCTAGAGGCAACAAGGGGCAAGCCATACTAGATTTAATGAGTAATGAACCAGATTTAGTTAACGGCTTAACTGTGCGTGAACATCTATCCAATAGTGATCATAATATGATCGAGTTCAATGTAGTGTTTGAAAGGGAAAAAAGTGAATCAGCTGCTAAGATTCTAGACTTGGGCAAGGCCGACTTCAATGGGATGAGACAGAGACTGTCCCCAGTAAACTGGGCAAATCTGTTAATGGGTAAAACGACTGATGATCAGTGGGAAATGTTCAAAGAACCATTTAACGTGATACAGAATCGGTTTATACCCCTGAGGGGCAAGAACTCTACTTGCCAAAAAAAAAAACAGCCATGGACAACTAAAGAGGTAAGGGACAGTATAAGACATAAGGAAAGGGCATACAAAAAGGCAAAAAATGGCACAGATCCTGGCGAATGGGAAAGATACAAAGATCAACAAAGAGTCACAGAACAGATAGTAAGAGCTACAAAAAGAGAGTATGAAAAGAAACTCGCAAGGGATATCAAAACCAATACGAAGAACTTTTATAGTTATATTAGGAAAAAGAGGGTGGTCAGGAGCAGTGTTGGCCCCTTAAAAACTGAAAGTGGGGATACTGTCATTGACAATGGGGAAATGGCGGACATGTTGAACAATTACTTTGCGTCAGTATTTACAGTAGAAAAAGAGGACAGCATGCCGGAAATCCCAAGAAAACTAATATTGAATCGGGGATAGGGACTCGATAAAATTAATATAAGTAAAACAACAGTAATGAAGAAAATAATAGCACTAAAGAGTGACAAATCCCCAGGACCAGATGGTTTCCATCCCAGGGTTTTAAAGGAAGTAGGTGAGCACATTGCGGATGCCCTAACTATAATCTTTCAAAGTTCTCTAGATTCAGGAACTGTCCCTCTAGATTGGAAAATTGCACATGTCACTCCGCTTTTTAAGAAAGGAGAGAGGGGGAAACCAGGGAATTCTAGACCAGTTAGCCTAACATCTGTTGTGGGGAAATGCTGGAGTCTACAATTAAGGATAGGATGACTGAACACCGAGAATTTTCAGTTAATCAGAGAGAACCAGGATGGATTTGTGAAGGGTAGGTCGTGCCTGACAAACCTGATTGAATTTTTTGAAGAGGTGACTAAAGTAGTGGACAGGGGAATGTCAATGGATGTTATTTATATGGACTTCCAGAAGGCATTTGATAAGGTCCCACATAAGAGACTGTTCGCTAAGATAGAAGCCCATGGAATTGAGGGAAAAGTACGGACTTGGTTAGGAAGTTGGCTGAACGAAAGGCGACAGAGAGTAGGGATAATGGGTAGGTACTCACATTGGCAGGATGTGACTAGTGGAGTCCAGCAGGGATCTGTCTTGGGGCCTCAATTATTCACAATATTTATTAACGACTTAGATGAAGGCATAGAAAGTCTCATATCTAAGTTTGCCGATGACACAAAGATTGGTGGCATTGTAAGCAGTGTAGATGAAAACATAAAATTACAAAGGGATATTGATAGATTAGGTGAATGGGCAAAACTGTGGCAAATGGAATTCAATGTAGACAAATGTGAGGTCATCCACTTTGGACCAAAAAAGGATAGAACAGGGTACTTTCTAAATGGTAAAAGGTTAAGAACAGTGGATGTCCAAAGGGACTTGGGGGTTCAGGTACATAGATCATTGAAGTGTCATGAACAGGTGCAGAAAATAATCAATAAGGCTAATGGAATGCTGGCCTTTATATCTAGAGGACTAGAGTGCAAGGGGGCAGAAGTTATGCTGCAGCTATACAAAACCCTGGTTAGACCGCACCTGGGGTACTGTGAGCAGTTCTGGGCACCGCACCTTCGGAAGGACATATTGGCCTTGGAGGGAGTGCAGCGTAGGTTTACTAGAATGATACCCGGACTTCAAGGGTTAAGTTACGAGGAGAGATTACACAAATTGGGGTTGTATTCTCTGGAGTTTCGAAGGTTAAGGGGTGATCTGATCGAAGTTTATAAGATATTCAGGGGAACAGATAGGGTGGATAGAGAGAAACTATTTCTGCTGGTTGGGGATTCTAGGAGTAGGGGGCACAGTCTAAAAATTAGAGCCAGACCTTTCAGGAGTGAGATTAGAAAACACTTTTACACAAAAATTATGGTAGAAGTTTGGAACTCTCTTCCGCAAAGTGTAATTGATACTAGCTCAATTGCTAAATTTAAATGTGAGATCGATAGCTTTTTGGCAACCAAAGGTATTAAGGGATATGGGCCAAAGGCAGGTATATGGAGTTAGATCACAGATCAGCCATGATCTTATCAAATGGTGGAGCAGGCACGAGGGGCTGAATGGCCGACTCCTGTTCCTATGTTCCTATGAGATAGGCAGAGGGAGAGACAGAAGGAGAGACAGCGAGAGTGACAGAGAGAGTGAAAGAGAGATAGACATAGAGAGACTGAGAGGTAAGGAGAGAGACAAATGAAGCCGAGAGATAGAGACAGGGACACAGAGAGAGAGAGAGAGACACACACAGATACAGAGACAGAGACAGACAGAGGTAGACAGACAGAAAGAGAGACACACAGAGAAAGGGAGTGAGTGACAGACAGAGAGTGGCAGAGAGAGAGAGAAAGAGAGACAGAGAAAGGCACACATAGAGGGAGAGACAAAAAGTGAGAGACAGAGAGCGATACAGAGACAGAGAGAGACACAGAAAGATAAAGAGAGCGAGAGTGAGACAAAGAGGTATGTGAGAGACAGAGGGAGAGAAGGTGAGAAAGAGACAAAGAGAGAGAGTGACAGAAAGAGAAAGCAAGAGCTAGAGAGACAGAGAGAGGCAAAGAGGGAGAGACTGGGAGACAGGGAGAGTGACAGAGAGAGAGAGTGACAGAGAGAGTCACAGTCAGAGAGAGAGAGATAGACAGAGAGTGGCAAAGAAGGAGACAGAGAGATAGTAAGAGAGATAGATAGAGACAGAGATAGGCAGAAGAGGAGAGAGTGACCTGGTGGTCGATTTTAGCACCCGCGATCGGGTGTGTTCCTGGAGGGGGGGGTTCTGAAAATCGGGGATTCCCGGGGTGGGTCGAGAGCCCGGCTCCAACCCGCCCACTTCCGTGTTTCCCACAGAGGCGCTGACAGCGCACGCAGCCCCCGCATGTGGGACTCCCGCCGGCAATTAAAGCCAGCGGGGTGCCACTTAAGCTATTTATTCTGGTATTTCAGGTCATTTACAGACCAGATTAAGGAGATATTTTAGGAGGGGTGGGATTTTACAAACAACTGGGACTGTTTCCTGTACTGGGGGAAACACTCCAAGTTCAAATGGACGTGTTACAGCCATCAGCCTGTGGCAGCTGCAAAGGTCCATTTGACAGGTGGTGGGGGGAGACCCTCACTCATTGCAGGAGGCCACTCTGTCACTTGGGACAAAGTTTGGCCTCCACCACCCTCCTCCTGACAATCAAATTCACCAACCTGCACACTTACCCCGGGGTCCAGAGACATGTACCTACCTTGCGGACCCCCTCAGATGTACATCTTGCGGATGGGGGCCGCTGTAGCTGCAGTCATGACCTCCTCGGAGGGCGAACAGCATCACCAGCCTCGCCATCCACGCCGTCCACCTCTGACACGTGGAGCTCCACAACACAGTGCTGTGACACATCCACCTGTACAGCGGGAGGGAGGGCAACTGCAGAGAGAGATGCGTCGCAGAGGGCACTACCCTCGTCACAGGGTCCACAGACCGAGGCTCAGCCTCCTGGACCTCTCTGAGCAGCAGTGCACACGGAGGCTCAGAGTCACTCGACATGTAGTCGTGGACATCTGCAGCCTCCTTCATGCCAAGCTGCTCCCGGCTGGCCCGAGCACCATCTTCTTACCTGTCGCTGTCAAAGTCACCACTGCCCTCAACAACTTCTCCTCCGCATCCTTCCAGGGTGCCACCGGGGACATCACCGATGTCTCTCAGTCATCTGCGCAGAAGAGCCCTGAAAATACACCTACACCCACTCTGCAGTGACACAATGGGTGGCATCAGTTGTGGGTCTTCATAGTGATCCTCAGGAAAGGGAATTATTGCACAAACCAGACAAGATTCACAAAGACATGGCAGTAGTGGTGCCAATATAATATGTGATGTGAGTTGATCAGAAATTAAATATAAGTAAAAACCATGACAAACCCTCAAACACCCTTGTGCATCCCCTTCATGCACATGACACGTTTGCCTTACGCTGCCTACTGCACATATGTGATGCATGCCCTGTGGCTGCAGCACAGGTAGTGGCAGGTTGAGTGAGGCTGACCGTGAAAGAGATGCACGAGAGGGTGAGTATGAGATAGAGCCATGAGATTGTACGAGGATTGGGTTGAGTGGTAGTGGCGGGATGAGTTCTGGCGAGGTGAGTAAGTGCAGGTAAGATGAGGATGAGGTTTGAGTGGGTGTGAGGAGTCATGTGACAGAGTAGTGTTGGCGGTGCAGAAGGAGATGTGGGGTGGGGGCAGTGATGTGGCAGATGGAGTGTAGGGGAATGAGTAAGTGTACTCACTTTGGCTGACCTACTTCGGTCATTGCAGCACCTCCTGCACTGTATGCAGGTGGGCGATATGTTGGTGGCGCAGGTGACCCCCTCTGCCACCTCGTGCCAGGCCTTCCTGGTGGCAGAGGCAGGCCGCTTCCTCCCGCCCGCCGGGGGGAAGATCTCTGTCCTCCCCCTCCTCCTCACCCCATCCAATGATACCTGGAGTGAGGCATCATTAACCTGGGAGCAGCCTTCCCCCTGGGCTGCTCCATGCTGTAATTTTTCCGATTTGTTGCAGCATCTGTCAGTGGAGGACTGCCCCTTTAAATAGAGCTCCTCCAGCTGACAGACCTTACTGCGCATGCCCAGCCCGCCCGACGCGCAGCTCAGCAGTGGGGAACCCGGAGGAGCAGGTAAGTGGATTCAATCAGCCTGCGATTGCACGCGGGGCAGACTGATTTCACCGGGCGCGTTACCCACGAGCCCATTCTACCTCCGCTGAGAACCCGCCGCCCTGGTAATATCGGGCCCATAGTCTCGATTTTCGGGTGAAGGAGCGGGTGCATTGGGAATGGGGGCGCTCCAAAAATCGGATAAATCCCGAGCCCGGCTCCAACCCATCGATTCCGGGTTTCCCAGTGACGCGTCTGTGTGCGTGCACCTCCCGAATGCCCTACTCCCACCGGAAATTAAAGCCGGCAGGATGATCATTTACATAGTTGTTGAGGTAGTTTCAGTACTTGAAATACTTAATTGTCTCCACATTTTGACAGGGATGCGATTTTGAAGGATCCTCAGCGTGTTTCCGGTGCTGTGGGAAACACTCCCTGTTGGAGCAGACGTGTTTCACCAGCAGCCAGTGGGAGATACAAAGGATTATTTGACAGTTGGGGGGAAAACCTCATTTATTGCAGCAGGACACTCTGTCACTTCAGACAAAGTTTTGGCTGCAACACCTTTGTGTTTTCACTCAAAATTCAGCTGTTCAAACACATTTACCTACTTTGCGGACCCCCTCAAACTCACACCGTCAGGATGGGGGCCCCATGGCAGCATTCATCACTTCATCCGAGGACGAACAACATCACCAGCCTCGCCAGGCACAGCGTCCACCTCCGCCTCGTGGAGCTCCACAACACAGTGCTGTACCACAGGCACCTGCACAACAGCACAGAGGGGAACAACAGAGGGAGTGAAGTCGCAGGAGGCACTACCCTCGCCACAGGGTCTACAGACCGAGGCTCAGCTTCCTGGACCTCTCTGAGGAGCAGTGCATACGGAGGCTCACAGTCAGTCACCAGGTGGTCGCAGACATCTGCAGCCTCCTTCATGCCGAGCTGTTCCTGGCTGGGCCCGAGCAGCATCTCCTCACCTGTCACTGTCTAAGTCACCACTGCCCTCAACTTCTTCACCTCCGGATCCTTCCAGGGTGCCACTGGGGACATCGCCGGGGTCTCTCAGTCATCTGCACACAGGTGCATAAGGCAGGTCACCGACGGCTTGTTTCACAGGGCCTCGCACTATGTCAACTTCCCCATGGACGACCTCAGCCAGACGGAGAGAGCAGTGGGATTCCACTCTGTGTCTGGCTTCCCACGGGTGCAGGGTGTAATCGATTGCACCCAGATAGCAATCCGAGCACCTCCACACGAGTCAGGACTGTTCATCAACAGGAAGGGCTATCACTCCATCAACACTCAGCTCATCTGTGACCATCGCAAGAGATTCCTTCACGTGTGCTCCAGATTCCCTGGCAACTGCCACGATCCCTTCATCCTCAGGGAGTCCAACATCCCGCCCCTCTTCCACGCACCGAACGCCCGCAAGGGCTGGCTCCTCGGGGACAAGGGATACCCCCTGCACACGTGGCTCATGACACCTCTGAGGAACCCCATCACTGAGCGACAGCATCGATACAATGACAGCCACATCGCCACCAGGTCTACAATTGAACAGCTGTAGGGCTGCTCAAGATGTGCCTCAGGTGCCTTGATCATTCTGGGGGAGAGCTTCAATACGCACCAGACAGAGTGGGACACGTGATAGTCGTGTGTTGTGTCCGGCACAATGTGGCACAACAGAGAGGGGTGCCGCTGGAGGAGGCCCCATCCCCTCATCCACCATCCACATTGAGGAAGAAGCGGAGGAGAAGGAGGCAGAGGAGGAGGAGGTGGAGGAGGAGGAGGAGGAGGAGGAGGTGGAGGAGGAGGAGCAGCAAACCATGGGCAGAGCAGCGGCTCACCTGGCTGCTCGAGAGGTCAGGGAGTCACTGATATGTGAACGGTTCTCCTAACATCAGACAGTGTGAAGAGTCCAGTCCTCACCACCTGGACAGAGCAGTGTCCACACCAGCCCCCTCCCCCCTGCACAAAACAGTCCTGAAACTACACACACACCCACTGTAGAGTGACCCAATGGGTGGCATCAAGTGTGGGTGTTCATGGTGAACCTCATGAAAGGGACTTATTACAGAAGCCAGTCAAGAATGGCCAAGACGTGACAGTAGTGGAGACAATAATAATATTTCATGTGAGTTTAACAAAAAGCAAATATAAACAAAAAACACGACCAACCGTCAAACACCCTTGTGCATCCCCGTCGTGCTCACAAAACTTCACCTTTCACTTCTGACTACTCCTACGTGGTGCATCCCCTGCGGCTGCCCCAAAGGTAGTGACAGGTTGCTCCTGTTCATGCCCTGACCGATTAGATGCTTTGGGCCTACGCCCTCTGGGTTTCGGTGCCTGTGAGGGCCCCTCCACAGACTGCCCCACCTGCACCTGTGCAGGGGCAGACTCGGCCACCTGGAGAGGAGGCAGCATTGTGGGTACTGGTTGAGTGGGAGCGCTTTGAGTGGAGTCCCCACTTCCATGTCCCTTTTCACCATCATCCCTCCCCTGGGCCAGGCCCACATCACTCCTTCCACCCTGCTGGACTACAGTTTGGAGGACATGTCAATTAAAAAAATAAAATAGTTATGACAGGGCAGGAGATGTGTTGCAGCTGCTATTTGTGGGAGCTACTGGACAGTTTTGTCCAGGGCGACCACATCTGTGGTAAGTGTCTGCAGCTCGAGGAACTTCGGCTCCGAGTTGAGGAGCTGGAGTCCGAGCTGCAGATATTGCGAGGCATCAGGGAGGGGGAAAGTTACCTGAACACTTTGATCCAGGAGGCAGTCACACCCCTTAGACTAAATACTGTAGAATTGGCACGTGGTCAGGGAGAGGAGGGTGTGACTGCGAGTGAGGCAGGTACGAGGATCCAGGAGGGAGCATTGCAGGAGCCTCAGCCTCTGCACTTGTCCAATAGATACGAGGTTCTTGCAGCCCTTGTGGACGAGTGCAGGGACTGCAGGGAGGATGAGCAAACTGGCCACAGCACCGTGGTTCAGGGGGCCATTCAAGTGGGGGGAGTAAAAAGGAATGTGGTTGTAGTAGGCGACAGTATAGTTAGAGGGATAGACACTGTTCTCTGCAGCCAACAGCGAGAGTCCCGAAGGCTGTGTTGCCTACCCCGGTGCCAGGGTTAAGGACATCTCCTCAGGGCTGGAGAGAAACTTGGAGTGGGAGGGGGAGGATCCAGTTGTCGTGGTCCACGTAGGTACCAACAACATAGGTAGGACTAAGAAAGAGGTTCTGCTGAGGGAGTTTGAGCAGCGAGGGACTAAATTAAAAAGCAGAACCACAAAGGTGATAATCTCCGGATTATTACCTGAGCCATGAGCAAATTGGCACAGGATAAATCAGATCAGAGAGATGAATGCGTGGCTCAAAGATTGGTGTGGGAGAAGTGGGTTTCGATTCATGGGGCACTGACACCAGTACTGGGGAAAGAGGGAGCTGTTCTGTTGGGACAGGCTTCACCTGAACCATGCTGGGACCAGTGTCCTGGGAAACCGAATAACTAGAGAAGGCTTTAAACTAAATAGAGGAGGGAGGGTTCAGGTGGGGCGAAGTTTAGATTGATAAAGAAAAAAGACAAGGAAGTAGTACAGGAAAGTGATGGGGGTAATGATAAACAGTGTGTCAGGAAGGGACAGAGTGTACAAACATAAGAGTGCACTAGCAAATGGGGCCGGGGTAGGAAAGAATGGTAAAAAGACAAAATTAAAAGTTCTTTGTCCGAGTGCGCGCAGCATTCATAATAAGATAGATGAATTGACGGCCAATAGAAACAAATGGGTATGATCTCGTGGCCATTACAGAGATGTGGTTGCAAGGTGACCAAGGTTGGGAGCTAAATATTCAGGGTTATTTTATATTTCGGAAGGATAGGAAAAAAGGTAAAGGTGGTGGGGTAGCTCTGTTAATGAAGGATGAAATTGGTATAATGGTGAGAAATGATCTTGGCCCAGAAGATCAAGATGATGAATCAATTTGGGTGGAGGTAAGAAATAGCAAGGGAAAGAAATCACTGGTGGGAGTAGTATATAGGCCCTGTAACAGTAGCTACACTGTAGGGCAAAATATAAATCAGGAAATAAGGGGGCTTATAAAAAAGGTAATGCAGTAATCATGGGCAATTTTAACTTTCACATAGATTGGACAAATCAAATTGGCAAAAATAGCCCTGAGGGGGAGTTCATAGAGTGTATTATGGACTGTTTCTTAGACCAATACATGGGGAACCAACCAGGGAACAGGCCATTTTGGATCTGGTAATGGGTAACGAAACAGGATTAATTAATGATCTCAAAGTAAAGGATCCCTTGGGAAGCAGTGATCATAACATGATGGAATTTCACATCCAGTTTGAGAGCAAGGATCTTGGGTCTGAAACTACTGTATTAAACTTAAATAAGGGCAATTATAAAGGAATGAGGGTGGAATTGGCTAAAGTAGACTGGGTAAACAGATCAGATGGTATGATGGTGGATAAGCAGCAGCAAACATTTAAAAAGATATTTTGTGACTCGCAACAACAATATATCCCCATGAGGAGGAAAGACTCCACAAAAATGGCTAACTAAGGAAGTCAAGGATGGTATCAGGTTAAAAGAAAAAGCATACAACATGGCAAAGATTACTGGTAAGCCTGAAGATTGGGAAAACTTTAAAAACCAGCAAAGGATGATTATAAGAATAATAGAGGGAAAAATAAATTGAGAGTAAACTAGCAAGAAATATAAAAATTGACAGTAAAAGCTTCCACAAGTATATAAAAAGGAAGAGGGTAGCTAAAGTAAACATTGGTCCCTTAGAGGATGAGACTGGGGAAATAATAATGGAAAACAAGGAAATGGCAGAGGAATTGAACAGATATTTTGTATCTGTCTTCACAGTAGAAGACCCTAATAACATACCAATAATAGTAGAAAATCAAGGGGCAAAGGGGAGGGAGGAACTAAAAACAATCACTATCACTAGAGAAAAAGTACTAGGTAAACTAATGGGTCTAAAGGCTGACGAGTCCCCTGGACCTGATGGCTTGCATCCGAGGGTCTTAAAGGAAGTGGCTACAGAGATAGTGGATGCATTGGTTATAATCTTCCAGAATTCACTAGATTCTGGAAAGGTCCCAGCGGATTGGAAAACCGCAAACGTAACACCCCTGTTCAAGAAGGGAGTGAGACAGAAAGCAGATAACTATAGACCAGTTAGCCTAACATCTGTCATTGGAAAATGCTAGAATCCATTATTAAGGAAGTAGTAGCAGGACATTTGGAGACTCATAATACAATCAAGGAGAGTCAACATAGTTTTATGAAGGGGAAATCATGTCTGACAAATTTATTAGAGTTCTTTGAGGAAGTAATGGGCAGGGTGGATAAAGGGGAACCAATGGATGCAGTATATTTGGATTTCCAAAAGGCATTCGACCAGGTGCCACATAAAAGATTACTGCACAAGATAAAAGCTCATGGTGTTGGGGGTAATATACTGGCATGGATAGAGGATTGGTTAACTAACAGAAAACAAAGAGTCGGGATAAAAGGGTAATTTTCAAAATGGCAATCTGTAACTAGTGGGGTGCCGCAGGGCTCAGTGCTGGGGCCTCAACTATTTACAATATATATCAATGACTTGGATGAAGGAACAGAGTGTCTTGTGGCCAAATTTGCTGATGATACAAAGATAGGTGGAAAAGCAAGTTGTGATGAGGACACAAAGTGTCTGCAAAGGGATATTGACAGGTTAAGCGAATGGGCAAAAATTTGGCTGATGGAATATAATGTGGGAAAATAAAAAAGGAAAATATTATTTGAATGGAGAAATACTACCGTATTCTGCGGTACAGAGGGATCTGGGTGTCCTCGTACATGAAACACAAAAAGTCAACATACAGGTGCAGCAGGTAATCCGGAAGGCAAATGGAATATTGGCCTTTATTTCTACGGGGATGGAGTATAAAAGCAGGGAAGTCATGCTCCAACTGTACAGGGTGCTGGTGAGACCACACCTGGAGTACTGTGTACAGTTCTGGTGCCCTTATTTAAGGAAGGACATACTTGCATTGGAGACAGTTCAGAGAAGGTTCACTAGGTTGATTCCGGGTGTGGAAGGGTTGTCTTATGAGGAAAGATTGAACAGGTTGGGTCTATACTCATTGGAGTTTAGAAGAATGAGAGGAGATCTTATTGAAACATACAAGATTCTGAGGGGACTCGATAGGGTAGATGCTGAGAGGATGTTACCCCTCATGGGGGAATCTAAAACTAGGGGGCATAGTCTCAGAATAAGGGGTCACCCGTTTAAGATGGAAATGAGGAGGAATTTCTTCTCCCAGAGGGTCGTGAATCTTTGGAATTCTTTACCCCAAAAAGCTGTGGAGGCTGAGTCATTGAATACATTCAAGGCTGAGTTAGACAAATTTTTGATCAGCGAGGGAGTCAAAGGATATGGGGAAAGGGCGGGAAAGTGGAGTTGAGATTAAAAATCAGATCAGCCATGATCTCATTGAATGGTGGAGCAGGTTCGAGGGGCCGAATGGCCTACTCCTACTCCTATCTCTTATGGTCTTATGGTCTTATATTACATGTGTGAAGCCTTGTAAGGCCAGTGCTAGTGTATCTGCCTGCCTGTTTAAGGTGGCAGAATGTTTTTCACTGTGAGTCCGAAGGGCCGTTCTCAGGGCCTGAATGGACTCATTGGTGAGCCGTGCTTGAAGCTCGATGGAGGCTAGCCTTCCCTCCATCGCAGACATTCCCGCACTTACCCGTGACACTATCTCAGAGATTCCCTCATGTCCCTGTGACACTATCTCAGAGATGCCCTCACGTCCCTGTGACACTATCTCAGAGATGCCCTCATGTCCCCGTGACAGTATCTCAGAGATTCCCTCCTGTACCTGTGCCACCATTCCACTCATGCAGGAGTTGGACTCCTCCATCCTCTCAGAGATAGGAGCAGAAGTAGGCCATTAAACAGGCAGGCCGAAACTTCATTGGTGGCCTTAGAAAGTGCCACATCTCCTCACCCACCTGCTGTCCAGCACAGTGGTGGGAGAGATGTTGCGCAGCCTGGGAGAGGGATGATGGCAAAAGGGGACATGGAAGTGGGGTCTCCACTCAAAGCGCTCCCACATCTCACCCATTGCTCCCCCCCCAAACCGGTACTCCCAATGATACCTCCTCTCCCGACATCTGAGTCTGTTCCTGTATTGGTGGAGTTGGAATAGCCTTTGTCGGGGCCTTCATAGGCTCCAAATCCTAAAGGT
>NC_090347.1:48864949-48909949 GCF_035084215.1 Heptranchias perlo
CATGGATACAGAGACAGAGAGAGAGACACACACATGGATACAGAGACAGAGAGAGACACACACATGGATACAGAGACAGAGAGAGAGAGACAGAGAGACACCTAGACACAGAGACTGAGAGAGAGACACACATAGATACAGGACAGTGAGAGAGAGTGAGAGAGAGACACATAGATACAGAGACATAGAGAGAGACAGGGAGAGAGACACACATAGATACAGAGACAGAGAAAGACAGGGAGAGAGACACACATAGATACAGAGACAGAGAAAGACAGGGAGAGAGACACACATAGATACAGAGACAGAGAGAGACAGAGAGAGACACACACATAGATACAGAGACAGAGAGAGACACACACATAGATACAGAGACAGAGAGAGACAGAGAGAGAGACACACATAGATAAAGAGACAGAGAGGGCCAGAGGTGGAGATACACATTGATGCAGAGACAGAGAGAGACAGAGAAAGACACACATAGATACCGAGACAGAGAGAGAGAGTCACACATAGATACAGATAGAGAGACAGAGTCAGAGAGTGAGGCAGAGACCCAGGGAGAGAGAGTTGCAGAGAGTGGCAGGGAGAGACAGACAGGGATAGAGAGACACTGAGAGAGACAGAAAGACAGAGAGAGTGAAAGAGACCGAGGCAGAGAGTGAGAAAGAGACATAGAAACATCGAGATTAGGAGCAGTAGGCCATTCTGCCCTTCGAGCCTGCTCTGCCATTCAATATGATCATGGCTGATCCTCTATCTCAATACTGCATTCCCGCTCTCTCCCCATTCCCCTTGATGCCTTTTGTGTCTAGAAATCTATCTAGCTCCTTCTTAAATATATTCAGTGACTTGGCCTCCACAGCCTTCTGTGGTAGAGAATTCCACAGGTTCACCACCCTCTGAGTGAAGAAATTTCTCCTCATCTCAGTCCTAAATGTCCTACCCCATATCCTGAGACTGTGACCCCTCGTTCTGGACCCCCCAGCCAGGGGAAACATCCTCCCAGTATCCAGCCTGTCCAGCCCTGTCAGAATTTTATACGTTTCAATGAGATCCCCTCTCATTCTTCTAAACTCGAGTGAATACAGGCCGAGTCGACCCAATCTCTCCTCATACGACAGTCCTGCCATCCCAGGAATCAGTCTGGTGAACCGTCGCTGCACTCCCTCTATGGCGAGTATATCCTTTCTTAGGCACTTTATCAAACGCCTTTAGAAAGTCCATAAACACAACATTAACTGCATGACCATCATCAACCCTCTCCGTTACTTCATCAAAGAACTGTCAGACATGATTTGCCTTTAAGACAGTGCTGCCTGTCACTTATTAACCCATGGTCTGCCAGTGTTGCACGTCCACACTCACCGGGTCAGTCACCGATCACCACACTCACCGGGTCAGTCACCGATCTCCACACTCAACGGGTCAGAGACCGATCTCCACACTCACCGGGTCAGTCACCGATCACCACACTCACCGGGTCAGTCACCGATCTCCACACTCACCGGGTCAGAGACCGATCTCCACACTCACCGGGTCAGAGACCGATCACCACACTCACCGGGTCAGAGACCGATCACCACACTCACCGGGTCAGAGACCGATCTCCACACTCACCGGGTCAGAGACCGATCACCACACTCACCGGGTCAGAGACCGATCACCACACTCACCGGGTCAGAGACCGATCTCCACACTCACCGGGTCAGAGACCGATCACCAAACTCACCGGGTCAGAGACCGATCTCCACACTCACCGGGTCAGAGACCGATCTCCACACTCACCGGGTCAGAGACCGATCACCACACTTACCGGGTCAGAGACCGATCTCCACACTCACCGGGTCAGAGACCGATCTCCACACTCACCGGGTCA
Source organism: Heptranchias perlo (assembly GCF_035084215.1). NCBI lineage: Eukaryota > Metazoa > Chordata > Chondrichthyes > Hexanchiformes > Hexanchidae > Heptranchias > Heptranchias perlo. Next base: position 48,866,829 of record NC_090347.1, read on the forward strand.
GAGACCGATCTCCACACTCACCGGGTCAGAGACCGATCACCACACTTACCGGGTCAGAGACCGATCTCCACACTCACCGGGTCAGAGACCGATCTCCACACTCACCGGGTCAGAGACCGATCACCACACTCACCGGGTCAGAGACCGATCTCCACACTCACCGGGTCAGTCACCGATCACCACACTCACCGGGTCAGAGACCGATTTCCACACTCACCGGGTCAGTCACCGATCTCCACACTCACCGGGTCAGAGACCGATCTCCACACTCACCGGGTCAGAGACCGATCTCCACACTCACCGGGTCAGAGACCGATCTCCACACTCACCGGGTCAGTCACCGATCACCACACTCACCGGGTCAGAGACCGATCTCCACACTCACCGGGTCAGAGACCGATCACCACACTCACCGGGTCAGAGACCGATCTCCACACTCACCGGGTCAGAGACCGATCACCACACTCACCGGGTCAGAGACCGATCACCACACTCACCGGGTCAGAGACCGATCACCACACTCACCGGGTCAGAGACCGATCTCCACACTCACCGGGTCAGAGACCGATCACCACACTCACCGGGTCAGAGACCGATCTCCACACTCACCGGGTCAGAGACCGATCACCACACTCACCGGGTCAGAGACCGATCACCACACTCACCGGGTCAGAGACCGATCACCACACTCACCGGGTCAGAGACCGATCTCCACACTCACCGGGTCAGAGACCGATCACCACACTCACCGGGTCAGAGACCGATCTCCACACTCACCGGGTCAGAGACCGATCTCCACACTCACCGGGTCAGAGACCGATCACCACACTCACCGGGTCAGAGACCGATCACCACACTCACCGGGTCAGAGACCGATCTCCACACTCACCGGGTCAGAGACCGATCTCCACACTCACCGGGTCAGAGACCGATCACCACACTCACCGGGTCAGAGACCGATCACCACACTCACCGGGTCAGAGACCGATCTCCACACTCACCGGGTCAGTCACCGATCACCACACTCACCGGGTCAGAGACCGATCACCACACTCACCGGGTCAGAGACCGATCACCACACTCACCGGGTCAGATACCGATCTCCACACTCACCGGGTCAGAGACCGATCTCCACACTCACCGGGTCAGAGACCGATCTCCACACTCACCGGGTCAGTCACCGATCTCCACATTCACCGGGTCAGAGACCGATCACCACACTCACCGGGTCAGAGACCGATCTCCACACTCACCGGGTCAGAGACCGATCACCACACTCACCGGGTCAGAGACCGATCACCACACTCACCGGGTCAGAGACCGATCTCCACACTCACCGGGTCAGAGACCGATCTCCACACTCACCGGGTCAGAGACCGATCACCACACTCACCGGGTCAGAGACTGATCACCACACTCACCGGGTCAGAGACCGATCTCCACACTCACCGGGTCAGTCACCGATCACCACACTCACCGGGTCAGAGACCGATCACCACACTCACCGGGTCAGAGACCGATCACCACACTCACCGGGTCAGAGACCGATCTCCACACTCACCGGGTCAGAGACCGTTCTCCACACTCACCGGGTCAGTCACCGATCACCACACTCACCGGGTCAGAGACCGATCACCACACTCACCGGGTCAGAGACCGATCACCACACTCACCGGGTCAGTCACCGATCACCACACTCACCGGGTCAGAGACCGATCTCCACACTCACCGGGTCAGAGACCGATCTCCACACTCACCGGGTCAGAGACCGATCTCCACACTCACCGGGTCAGAGACCGATCACCACACTCACCGGGTCAGAGACCGATCTCCACACTCACCGGGTCAGAGACCGATCACCACACTCACCGGGTCAGTCACCGATCTCCACACTCACCGGGTCAGAGACCGATCTCCACACTCACCGGGTCAGAAACCGATCTCCACACTCACCGGGTCAGTCACCGATCTCCACACTCACCGGGTCAGAGACCGATCTCCACACTCACCGGGTCAGTCACCGATCACCACACTCACCGGGTCAGAGACCGATCACCACACTCACCGGGTCAGAGACCGATCTCCACACTCACTGGGTCAGAGACCGATCTCCACACTCACCGGGTCAGAGACCGATCTCCACACTCACCGGGTCAGTCACCGATCACCACACTCACCGGGTCAGAGACCGATCTCCACACTCACCGGGTCAGAGACTGATCACCACACTCACCGGGTCAGTCACCGATCACCACACTCACCGGGTCAGAGACCGATCACCACACTCACCGGGTCAGAGACCGATCACCACACTCACCGGGTCAGAGACCGATCTCCACACTCACCGGGTCAGAGACTGATCACCACACTCACCGGGTCAGAGACCGATCTCCACACTCACCGGGTCAGAGACTGATCACCACACTCACCGGGTCAGTCACCGATCACCACACTCACCGGGTCAGAGACCGATCACCACACTCACCGGGTCAGAGACCGATCACCACACTCACCGGGTCAGAGACCGATCTCCACACTCACCGGGTCAGAGACCGATCACCACACTCACCGGGTCAGAGACCGATCTCCACATTCACCGGGTCAGAGACCGATCACCACACTCACCGGGTCAGTCACCGATCACCACACTCACCGGGTCAGTCACCGATCTCCACACTCACCGGGTCAGAGACCGATCTCCACACTCACCGGGTCAGAGACCGATCACCACACTCACCGGGTCAGAGACCGATCACCACACTCACCGGGTCAGAGACCGATCACCACACTCACCGGGTCAGAGACCGATCTCCACACTCACCGGGTCAGAGACCGATCTCCACACTCACCGGGTCAGAGACCGATCTCCACACTCACCGGGTCAGAGACCGATCACCACACTCACCGGGTCAGAGACCGATCACCACACTCACCGGGTCAGAGACCGATCAACACACTCACCGGGTCAGAGACCGATCTCCACACTCACCGGGTCAGAGACCGATCACCACACTCACCGGGTCAGAGACCGATCTCCACACTCACCGGGTCAGAGACCGATCTCCACACTCACCGGGTCAGAGACCGATCACCACACTCACCGGGTCAGAGACCGATCACCACACTCACCGGGTCGGAGACCGATCTCCACACTCACCGGGTCAGAGACCGATCTCCACACTCACCGGGTCAGAGACCGATCACCACACTCACCGGGTCAGAGACTGATCACCACACTCACCGGGTCAGAGACCGATCTCCACACTCACCGGGTCAGTCACCGATCACCACACTCACCGGGTCAGAGACCGATCACCACACTCACCGGGTCAGAGACCGATCACCACACTCACCGGGTCAGAGACCGATCTCCACACTCACCGGGTCAGAGACCGATCTCCACACTCACCGGGTCAGAGACCGATCTCCACACTCACCGGGTCAGTCACCGATCTCCACACTCACCGGGTCAGAGACCGATCACCACACTCACCGGGTCAGAGACCGATCTCCACACTCACCGGGTCAGAGACCGATCTCCACACTCACCGGGTCAGAGACCGATCACCACACTCACCGGGTCAGAGACCGATCACCACACTCACCGGGTCAGAGACCGATCTCCACACTCACCGGGTCAGAGACCGATCTCCACACTCACCGGGTCAGAGACCGATCACCACACTCACCGGGTCAGAGACTGATCACCACACTCACCGGGTCAGAGACCGATCTCCACACTCACCGGGTCAGTCACCGATCACCACACTCACCGGGTCAGAGACCGATCACCACACTCACCGGGTCAGAGACCGATCACCACACTCACCGGGTCAGAGACCGATCTCCACACTCACCGGGTCAGAGACCGATCACCACACTCACCGGGTCAGAGACCGATCTCCACATTCACCGGGTCAGTCACCGATCACCACACTCAACGGGTCAGTCACCGATCTCCACACTCACCGGGTCAGAGACCGATCTCCACACTCACCGGGTCAGAGACCGATCACCACACTCACCGGGTCAGAGACCGATCACCACACTCACCGGGTCAGAGACCGATCACCACACTCACCGGGTCAGAGACCGATCTCCACACTCACCGGGTCAGAGACCGATCTCCACACTCACCGGGTCAGAGACCGATCTCCACACTCACCGGGTCAGAGACCGATCACCACACTCACCGGGTCAGAGACCGATCACCACACTCACCGGGTCAGAGACCGTTCACCACACTCACCGGGTCAGAGACCGATCTCCACACTCACCGGGTCAGAGACCGATCACCACACTCACCGGGTCAGAGACCGATCTCCACACTCACCGGGTCAGAGACCGATCTCCACACTCACCGGGTCAGAGACCGATCACCACACTCACCGGGTCAGAGACCGATCACCACACTCACCGGGTCAGTCACCGATCACCACACTCACCGGGTCAGAGACCGATCACCACACTCACGGGTCAGAGACCGATCACCACACTCACCGGGTCAGAGACCGATCTCCACACTCACCGGGTCAGAGACCGATCTCCACACTCACCGGGTCAGAGACCGATCTCCACGACTCACCGGGTCAGTCACCGATCTCCACACTCACCGGGTCAGAGACCGATCTCCACACTCACTGGGTCAGAGACCGATCTCCACACTCACCGGGTCAGAGACCGATCACCACACTCACCGGGTCAGAGACCGATCTCCACACTCACCGGGTCAGAGACCGATCTCCACACTCACCGGGTCAGAGACCGATCACCACACTCACCGGGTCAGAGACCGATCACCACACTCACCGGGTCAGAGACCGATCTCCACACTCACCGGGTCAGAGACCGATCTCCACACTCACCGGTCAGAGACCGATCACCACACTCACCGGGTCAGAGACTGGTCACCACACTCACCGGGTCAGAGACCGATCTCCACACTCACCGGGTCAGTCACCGATCACCACACTCACCGGGTCAGAGACCGATCACCACACTCACCGGGTCAGAGACCGATCACCACACTCACCGGGTCAGAGACCGATCTCCACACTCACCGGGTCAGAGACCGATCTCCACACTCACCGGGTCAGAGACCGATCTCCACACTCACCGGGTCAGAGACCGATCACCACACTCACCGGGTCAGAGACCGATCTCCACACTCACCGGGTCAGAGACCGATCACCACACTCACCGGGTCAGTCACCGATCTCCACACTCACCGGGTCAGAGACCGATCTCCACACTCACCGGGTCAGAGACCGATCTCCACACTCACCGGGTCAGTCACCGATCTCCACACTCACCGGGTCAGAGACCGATCTCCACACTCACCGGGTCAGTCACCGATCACCACACTCACCGGGTCAGAGACCGATCTCCACACTCACCGGGTCAGAGACCGATCTCCACACTCACCGGGTCAGAGACCGATCTCCACACTCACCGGGTCAGTCACCGATCACCACACTCACCGGGTCAGAGACCGATCTCCACACTCACCGGGTCAGAGACTGATCACCACACTCACCGGGTCAGTCACCGATCACCACACTCACCGGGTCAGTAGACCGATCACCACACTCACCGGGTCAGAGACCGATCACCACACTCACCGGGTCAGAGACCGATCTCCACACTCACCGGGTCAGAGACTGATCACCACACTCACCGGGTCAGAGACCGATCACCACACTCACCGGGTCAGTCACCGATCACCACACTCACCGGGTCAGTCACCGATCTCCACACTCACCGGGTCAGAGACCGATCTCCACACTCACCGGGTCAGAGACCGATCACCACACTCACCTGGGTCAGAGACCGATCACCACACTCACCGGGTCAGAGACCGATCACCACACTCACCGGGTCAGAGACCGATCTCCACACTCACCGGGTCAGAGACCGATCTCCACACTCACCGGGTCAGAGACCGATCACCACACTCACCGGGTCAGAGACCGATCTCCACACTCACCGGGTCAGAGACCGATCTCCACACTCACCGGGTCAGAGACCGATCTCCACACTCACCGGGTCAGAGACCGATCACCACACTCACCGGGTCAGAGACCGATCTCCACACTCACCGGGTCAGAGACCGATCACCACACTCACCGGGTCAGAGACCGATCTCCACACTCACCGGGTCAGAGACCGATCACCACACTCACCGGGTCAGAGACCGATCTCCACACTCACCGGGTCAGAGACCGATCACCACACTCACCGGGTCAGAGACCGATCTCCACACTCACCGGGTCAGAGACCGATCTCCACACTCACCGGGTCAGAGACCGATCACCACACTCACCGGGTCAGAGACCGATCACCACACTCACCGGGTCAGAGACCGATCTCCACACTCACCGGGTCAGAGACCGATCTCCACACTCACCGGGTCAGAGACCGATCACCACACTCACCGGGTCAGAGACTGATCACCACACTCACCGGGTCAGAGACCGATCTCCACACTCACCGGGTCAGTCACCGATCACCACACTCACCGGGTCAGAGACCGATCACCACACTCACCGGGTCAGAGACCGATCACCACACTCACCGGGTCAGAGACCGATCTCCACACTCACCGGGTCAGAGACCGATCTCCACACTCACCGGGTCAGAGACCGATCTCCACACTCACCGGGTCAGTCACCGATCTCCACACTCACCGGGTCAGAGACCGATCTCCACACTCACTGGGTCAGAGACCGATCTCCACACTCACCGGGTCAGAGACCGATCACCACACTCACCGGGTCAGAGACCGATCTCCACACTCACCGGGTCAGAGACCGATCTCCACACTCACCGGGTCAGAGACCGATCACCACACTCACCGGGTCAGAGACCGATCACCACACTCACCGGGTCAGAGACCGATCTCCACACTCACCGGGTCAGAGACCGATCTCCACACTCACCGGGTCAGAGACCGATCACCACACTCACCGGGTCAGAGACTGTCACCACACTCACCGGGTCAGAGACCGATCTCCACACTCACCGGGTCAGTCACCGATCACCACACTCACCGGGTCAGAGACCGATCACCACACTCACCGGGTCAGAGACCGATCACCACACTCACCGGGTCAGAGACCGATCTCCACACTCACCGGGTCAGAGACCGATCTCCACACTCACCGGGTCAGAGACCGATCTCCACACTCACCGGGTCAGAGACCGATCACCACACTCACCGGGTCAGAGACCGATCTCCACACTCACCGGGGTCAGAGACCGATCACCACACTCACCGGGTCAGTCACCCGATCTCCACACTCACCGGGTCAGAGACCGATCTCCACACTCACCGGGTCAGAGACCGATCTCCACACTCACCGGGTCAGTCACCGATCTCCACACTCACCGGGTCAGAGACCGATCTCCACACTCACCGGGTCAGTCACCGATCACCACACTCACCGGGTCAGAGACCGATCTCCACACTCACCGGGTCAGAGACCGATCTCCACACTCACCGGGTCAGAGACCGATCTCCACACTCACCGGGTCAGTCACCGATCACCACACTCACCGGGTCAGAGACCGATCTCCACACTCACCGGGTCAGAGACTGATCACCACACTCACCGGGTCAGTCACCGATCACCACACTCACCGGGGTCAGTAGACCGATCACCACACTCACCGGGTCAGAGACCGATCACCACACTCACCGGGTCAGAGACCGATCTCCACACTCACCGGGTCAGAGACTGATCACCACACTCACCGGGTCAGAGACCGATCACCACACTCACCGGGTCAGTCACCGATCACCACACTCACCGGGTCAGTCACCGATCTCCACACTCACCGGGTCAGAGACCGATCTCCACACTCACCGGGTCAGAGACCGATCACCACACTCACTGGGTCAGAGACCGATCACCACACTCACCGGGTCAGAGACCGATCACCACACTCACCGGGTCAGAGACCGATCTCCACACTCACCGGGTCAGAGACCGATCTCCACACTCACCGGGTCAGAGACCGATCACCACACTCACCGGGTCAGAGACCGATCTCCACACTCACCGGGTCAGAGACCGATCTCCACACTCACCGGGTCAGTCACCGATCTCCACACTCACCGGGTCAGAGACCGATCACCACACTCACCGGGTCAGAGACCGATCTCCACACTCACCGGGTCAGAGACCGATCACCACACTCACCGGGTCAGAGACTGATCTCCACACTCACCGGGTCAGAGACCGATCACCACACTCACCGGGTCAGAGACCGATCTCCACACTCACCGGGTCAGAGACCGATCTCCACACTCACCGGGTCAGAGACGATCTCCACACTCACCGGGTCAGAGACCGATCACCACACTCACCGGGTCAGAGACCGATCTCCACACTCACCGGGTCAGAGACCGATCACCACACTCACCGGGTCAGAGACCGAGCTCAGCACTCACCGGGTCAGAGACCGATCTCCACACTCACCGGGTCAGTCACCGATCACCACACTCACCGGGTCAGGGTCCGAGCTCAGCACCGGGTGTACGGGAGGCGTCAAATTCTGCTCAGCCCTCTTCCAGGCCACACAAACGTGCAACCAAGTAGATGGGCCAGACCAGGTCTGAACACTGCCTGACCCTCCAGGCCCCGACACTGCCTGACCCTCCAGGCCCCGACACTGCCTGACTCTCCAGGCCCCGACACTGCCTGACCCTCCAGGCCCCGACACTGCCTGACCCTCCAGGCCCCGACACTGCCTGACCCCTCCAGGCCCCGACACTGCCTGACCTCCAGGCCCCGACCACTGCCTGACTCTCAGGCTGGGATAACTCTCCAGGCCCCGACACTGCCTGACCTTCCAGGCCCCGACACTGCCTGACTCTCCAGGCCCCGACACTGCCTGACCTTCCAGGCCCCGACACTGCCTGACCCTCCAGGCCCCGACACTGCCTGACTCTCCAGGCCCCGGGCACTGCCTGACCCTCCAGGCCCCGGCACTGCCTGACCCTCCAGGCCCCGACACTGCCTGACCCTCCAGGCCCGGGCACTGCCTGACCCTCCAGGCCCCGACACTGCCTGACCCTCCAGGCCCCGGGCACTGCCTGACCCTCCAGGCCCCGGGCACTGCCTGACCCTCCAGGCCCCGGGCACTGCCTGACTCTCCAGGCCCCGACACTGCCTGACCCTCCAGGCCCCGGGCACTGCCTGACTCTCCAGGCCCCGACACTGCCTGACTCTCCAGGCCCCGACACTGCCTGACTCTCCAGGCCCCGACACTGCCTGACCCTCCAGGCCCCGGGCACTGCCTGACTCTCCAGGCCCCGACACTGCCTGACTCTCCAGGCCCCGACACTGCCTGACCCTCCAGGCCCCGGGCACTGCCTGACCCTCCAGGCCCCGGGCACTGCCTGACTCTCCAGGCTGGGATGCACTGCCTGACTCTCCAGGCCCCGGGCACTGCCTGACTCTCCAGGCCCCGGGCACTGCCTGACTCTCCAGCCCCGGGCACTGCCTGACTCTCCCAGGCTGGGATGCACTGCCTGACTCTCCAGGCCCCGGGCACTGCCTGACTCTCCAGGCCCCGACACTGCCTGACTCTCCAGGCTGGGATGCACTGCCTGACTCTCCAGGCCCCGACACTGCCTGACTCTCCAGGCCCCGGGCACTGCCTGACTCTCCAGGCCCCGACACTGCCTGACTCTCCAGGCTGGGATGCACTGCCTGACTCTCCAGGCCCCGGGCACTGCCTGACTCTCCAGGCCCCGGGCACTGCCTGACTCTCCAGGCCCCGGGCACTGCCTGACCCTCCAGGCTGGGATGCACTGTCTGACTTCCCAGACTAGGGTGCACTCAAATTGACATTTGCGTGGCATGAATATTACCTGCCAGTTGTCGGTCCAAGACCTGTTGTTACCCAGGTCCTGCTGGCATGAGCTTCTTTATTATCCGAGTAGTTGTGAATGGAGCTGAATACTGTGGAATCATCAAACAGGCCCATTCCTGACCTCATAACAGAGTGAAAGCACTGATGAAACAGCTGAATCTGGTTGGGTTAAGGACACATCTCTCCTGCAGTGATGTCCTGGGTCTGTGACGACTGGTCGCCAATGACCACAACCATCTTCCTTTGTGGCAGGTATCGCTCCAGCCAATGGAGATTTTTCGTCCTGATTCCCATTGACTTCAGTGTTACTGGGGTGCCTCGGTGCCACACCCAATCGAATGCTGCCTTGATGTCATGGGCAGCTACCTCTGGCATTCAGTTCTTGTGCCCATGTTTTGGTCAATACTGTAATGAGGTCTCGAGCCAAGTGCTTCCAGCTGAACCCAAACTGACCATCAGTGAGCAGGTTATTGGTGAGTCGGTTTTGCTTGATTGCACTGTTAATGACTCCTTTATCACTTTACCGATGATTGGGAGGTGGCTGATGGGGCGGTAATTAGCCGGGTTAGATTTATCCTGTTTTTTATGGATAGGACATACCTGAACAATTCTCCACATTGTCAGGTACCTGCGAGTGTCGTAGTCGTATTGGCTTGGGGGAGTGACCAGCTCTCGTGCACTGGTCTTCAGCGAGAACATAGTCAGGGCCCAGAGACTTTGCTGTGTTCACCATTGTAGTAACCAGCGTCCAGCCAATTCAGTTCACCCCACGCTGGTTACTATGATGGTGAGAACCTCAGGAGGAGGCAGAGTTGGATCATCCACTCGGCACTTATGGCTGAAGACACTTGGGGGGGAAAGAATTGGATGGGGCCGTTTTTGGGCGCAGGTAGCATGTTGTGCTATTACCCCATTCCCAATGGCCCCTGTACAGGCAGGACGCAAGTTTCAGCCCATCTGAGGACTTACCTGCAATCAGTGTTCCATCCCAGGCCTTGCACATGGAATCAATGCAATTTGCACTTTCCACCACCAGGGGGAGCTCAATCTCTTAAAGGGAGGATGTTTCTCAGAAATCTCTTAAAGGTAGCTGGTATCTGTTATTTGCTGAAAATAACAGTCTACTGTCTGCACGGAATCTGAACAGAGATCAGACATCGCACACGTAAAACACAGATGCAGGTCCCATCCCTATGTTTACACACTGATGAGTTATGTCAAAACATTGAATAAAGGTTGCGCACTACTAAATCCCACATCCTCCAATCTGCACACCAGACCTCACCAATGTCCGATCTGAGTTGGTACCAGGCCTGCGAGAGTGCGTGCACCAAGGTTCTCTGCAGATGCACTAGAGACTTTGGTGCAAGAGGTGGACAGAAGGAGGGACATCCTACATCCACGGAGGGAGGGGCATGAGGCCCTCCAGATATATATCCAAAAGGCAGTGGGAGGCCCCGGGGGACGAAGTTAATGCCAGGCGCACAGCATCATGAACATGGATGCAGTGCAGGAAGAAGTTCAATGCTTTGACATGAGTGGTCAAGGTGAGTGAGGTCAACTATCTCCGACCAACTGCACCATGCACTACCCCCACCCATCCCCCACATAACAACAAACTCTTTCCATCAGTACTCAACTCTTCCAACCAGATGCTTCCTCTCACCCGTACACATTACCACTGTTTCAAGCCTCCCACCCACAACTCACAGGCCACACACACACACCACAACTCACAGGCCACACACACAGGCAGCTATTTAACCATGACAGGCACATTACCCAGACACACGTCCCACTTTCTTGCAGGAGAAGGTGGCGCATATCAAGAGGCAGCAAGTGGCAGTGGCATTTAGCCCCTCGAGCCTGTTCCACCATTCAGTGAGATCATGGTGGACCTGTGACCTAACTCCATATACCCGCCTTAGCCCCATATCCCTTAACACCCTTGGTTCACAGAAATCTATCAATCTCAGATTTAACTTTCACAATTGAGCTAGCATCAACTGCTGTCTGCAGAAGAGCGTTCAAAATGTCTCCCACCCTTTGCATGCAGAAGCATTTTCTAACTTCACTCCTGCACGTCCCGGCTCTAAATGTCCCCGCGTCCTAGTATTCAAGTGTAGGAGACCACCAAAAACAGTTACAAATGTCTCAGCAGCCAGAGGCAATAATCCAGCCACTAACCTGTAAATCCTGCATAGTCCCTTTAAATAGCACCGGTGGGGGGTCCTCCAGGCACTCTAAGACATATTCAGATGGTTGGGGTTAAGATTGTGCGTTGAGTTGAGCGTTAAGTCCCAAAATGGTGTCTATCACTTTAAATCAGCATTACACACTGATTGAAGCCATTTTCTCGCAACTTTACATGATTCCAGCGTTCATTATCTGCGCCTGCGCTAACTCCTATACCAAGATGGCGTCGGGTGCACCTCACACACACAGGAAACAACGGGAGCTTTAAGGCCTAATTTAGCGCCCATACAAACACTTCAGCCTTGACCCTTGCACTCACCTGCTGGATTCCATTCTGATTGAAGATAGAGATGTCCATGCAGCCTCCTCCTGTTAGCTGCCTGGTTATCCACTACCTTTCTCGACTGGATGTGATGAGGCTCCAGAGCTTTGCTCTGATCCGTTGGTTGTGGGATCAGATTAGATTCATACCTTATTCTAAGGTCCATTCTTAACCAAATCATTGAGTGAGTGGGCAAATACATGGCAGATGCAGTATAATGTGGATAAATGTGAAGTTATCCACTTCGGAAGGAAAAACAGAAAGGCAGAATATTATTTAAATGGTGATAGATTGGGAAATGTTGATGTACAAAGGGACCTGGGTGTCCTTGTACACCAGTCACTGAAAACAAACATGCAGGTACAGCAAGCAGTTAGGAAGGCGAATGGTATGTTGGCCTTCATTGCAAGAGGATTTGAGTACAGGAGCAAGAATGTCTTACTGCAGTTATACCGGGCCTTGGTGAGACCAGACCTGGAGTATTGTGTGCAGTTTTGGTCTCCTTACCTAAGAAAGGATATACTTGCCATAGAGGGAGTGCAGTGAAGGTTCACCAGACTGATTCCTGGGACGGCAGGACTGTCGTATGAGAAGAGATTGGGTCGACTCGGCCTGTATTCACTCGTGTTTAGAAGAATGAGAGGGGATCTCATTGAAACGTATAAAATTCTGACAGGGCTAGACAGACTGGATGCAGGGAGGATATTTCCCCTGGCTGGGGGGTCCAGAACGAGGGGTCACAGTCTCAGGATTCGGGGTAGAACATTTAGGACTGAGATGAGGAGAAATTTCTTCACTCAGAGGGTGGTGAACCTGTGGAATTCTCTACCACAGAAGGCTGTGGAGGCCAAGTCACTGAATATATTTAAGGAGTTAGATAGATTTCTAGACACAAAAGGCATCAAGGGGAATGGGGAGAGAGCGGGAATATGGTATTGAGATAGAGGATCAGCCATGATCATATTGAATGGCGGAGCAGGCTCGAAGGGCTGAATGGCCTACTCCTGTTCCTATTTTCTATGTTTTCGATGTATGTTTGGTGCTGCTCCTGCCATACTGTTCTACACTCTTCATTGAACCATGTGATCATGTGCCAGGCCATGAGGTTACAGATTGTGGTGGTGTATAACTCTGCTATTGGCCCACAGCCCTGTAGATGCCCAGTTTTGGACTGCTAGATCTGTGCTCAGTCTGAGGAAGTTTGCACTGTGATAGTGCCAGACTCCACAATGGAGGTGCAGATGAAACGTTATTTTCACAAGGACTGTGCGGTGCTCACTTCCACCAATTCTACCATTGGCCTTGGTGTCTGCGACAGGTCGTTTGGTGAGGATGAGGTCATAGGTTATTCTCTCATGTTGATTCCTTCACCACCTGACACGGGCCAGTCCGGCTGTTATGTCCTTCAGGAGTCGGTCAGTGATGGTACTACCGACCCATTGTATCATGGTAGGAGAGCACAGGAGGAGGCCATTCAGCCCATCGTGCCTGTGCCAGCTCTTTGAAAGAGCAATCCAATTAGTCCAATTCCCCTGCTCTTTCCCTATAGTCCTGTAAATTTTTTCCCTTCAAGTATTTATCCAATTCCCTTTTGAAAGTTATTATTGAATCTGCTTCCACCGCCCTTCAGGCAGCGCATTCCAGATCATCACAACTCACTGTGTAAAAAAATGTTTCCTCATGTCTCCTCTGGCTCTTTTGTCTCATCACATCCAGTCGAGAATGGTAGTGGCTGCATGGACATCTCTATCTTCAATCAGAATGGAACCCAGCAGGTGATTGCAAGGGACAAGACTGCAATGCCTTTGACATCAAGGCAGCATTTGACCAAGTGTGGCATCAAGGAGCCTTAGTAAAATTGAAGTCGATGGGAATCAGGGGGAAAACTCTCCAGTGGCTGGAGTCATACCTAGCACAAAGGAAGATGGTAGTGGTTGTTGGAGGCCAATCATCTCAGCCCCAGGACATTGCTGCAGGAGTTCCTCAGGGCAGTGTCCTAGGCCCAACCATCTTCAGCTGCTTCATCAATGACCTTCCCTCCAGCATAAGGTCAGAAAAGGGGATGTTCACTGATGATTGCACAGTGTTCAGTTCCATTCGCAGCCCCTCAGATAATGAAGGAGCCCGTGCCTGCACGCAGCAAGACCTGGACAACATCCAGGCTTGGGCTGATAATTGGCAAGTAACATTCGCACCAGACAAGTGCCAGGCAATGACCATCTCCAACCGTTCACCTGAGGAAGGAGGTAGCCTCCGAAAGCTTGTGAATTTAAAATAAAATTGCTGGACTATAACTTGGTGTTGTAAAATTGTTTACAATCATCTCCAACAAGAGAGAGTCTAACCACCTCCCATTGACATTCATAGAGAGTCATAGAGTTATACAGCATGGATAGAGGCCCTTCGGCCCATCGTGTCCGCGCCGGCCATCAAGCCTGTCTACTCTAATCCCATATTCCAGCATTTGATCCGTAGCCTTGTATGCTATGGCATTTCAAGTGCTCATCCAAATGCTTCTTGAATGTTGTGAGGGTTCCTGCCTCCACAACCCTTTCAGGCAGTGAGTTCCAGACTCCAACCACCCTCTGGGTGAAAAAGTTCTTTCTCAAATCCCCTCTAAACCTCCCGCCTTTTACCTTGAATCTATGTCCCCTTGTTATAGAACCCTCAACGAAGGGAAAAAGCTCCTTAGTATCCATCCTATCTGTGCCCCTCATAATTTTGTACACCTCAATCATGTCCCCCCTCAGCCTCCTCTGCTCCAAGGAAAACAAACCCAATCTTCCCAGTCTCTCTTCATAGCTGAAGCGCTCCAGCCCTGGTAACATCCTGGTGAATCTCCTCTGCACCCTCTCCAAAGCGATCACATCCTTCCTGTAGTGTGGCGACCAGAACTGCACACAGTACTCCAGCTGTGGCCTAACCAGTGTTTTATACAGCTCCATCATAACCTCCTTGCTCTTATATTCTATGCCTCGGCTAATAAAGGCAAGTATCCCATATGCCTTCTTTACCACCTTATCTACCTGTTCTGCCGCCTTCAGGGATCTGTGAACTTGCACACCAAGATCCCACTGACCCTCTGTCTTGCCTAGGGTCCTCCCATTCATTGTATATTCCCTTGCCTTGTTAGTCCCTCCAAAGTGCATCACCTCGCACTTTTCTGGGTTAAATTCCATTTGCCACTGTTCCGCCCATCTGACCAACCCATCTATATCGTCCTGCAGACTGAGGCTATCCTCCCCGCTATTTACCATTCAACGGCATTACCATCGCCGAATCCCCCACCATCAACATCCTGGGGGTCACCATTGACCAGAAACTTAACTGGACCAGCCACATAAATACTGTGGCTACAAGAGCAGGTCAGAGGCTGGGTATTCTGTGGCGAGTGACTCACCTCCTGACTCCCCAAAGCCTTTCCACCATCTACAAGGCACAAGTCAGGAGTGTGATGGAATACTCTCCACTTGCCTGGATGAGTGCAGCTCCAACAACACTCAAGAAGCTCGACACCATCCAGGACAAAGCAGCCCGCTTGATTGGCACCCCATCCACCACCCTAAACATTCATTCCCTTCACCACCGGCGCACAGTGGCTGCAGTGTGTACCATCCACAGGATGCACTGTAGCAACTCACCAAGGCTTCTTCAACAGCACCTCCGAAACCCACGACCTCTACCACCTAAAAGGACAAGAGCAGCAGGCACATGGGAACAACACCACCTGCACGTTCCCCTCCAAGTCACACACCATCCCGACTTGGAAATATATCGCCGTTCCTTCATCGTCGCTGGGTCAAAATCCTGGAACTCCCTTCCTAACAGCACTGTGGGAGAACCTTCACCACACGGACTGCAGTGGTTCAAGGAGGCGGCTCACCACCACCTTCTCAAGGGCAATCGGGGATGGGCAATAAATGCCAGCCTCGCCAGCGACGCCCACATCCCATGAACGAATAAAAATAAAATCACGTTAAATCTGTCTCCCCTGGTTACCGAGCCTTCTGCCACTGAAACAGTTTCTCCTTATTTACTCTGTCAAAACCATTCATGATTTTGAACACCTCTATCAAATCTCCCCTTAACCTTCTCTGCTCGAAGGAGAACAACCCCAGCTTCTCCAGTCTCTCCACGTAACTGAAGTCCCTCATCCCTGGCACCATTCTGGTAAATCTCTTCCGCACCCTCTCTCAGGCCTTATACAGAGGCTGAGCAACAAGCAGAAGTATAGTTACATGAAGATAGAGAGATTACTTTTTGCCTGAGAACAAACTCAGTACAGATCAACTAATTTGAATGAGATGTGGGCACTGAATGCACAGTCACAGAATATTGAAGACTCAACATCACCAGGTCTGTAGATTAGGAACAGTGAGCCAATACTCACCATCTCCCATAGCCTGCCTCTGTTCAGCGTCATCACCACCATTGATGGTCTCACCAAATAGCCATCCTCATTGAAAGAGAAATCTTTACCTTCCCAGCTGACATTCAGCAAGTGCCTGTAAAAGAAATTTCAGGATCAGCATTAGGCCCAATGAAATGGAGCAGACAGCTTTACTGAGGCTACAATGGCTAATGTCAATTTGATGGGACAGTGTAGAGGGAGCTTTACTCTGTATCTAACCCATGCTGTACCTGCCCTGGGAGTGTTTGATGGGACAGTGTAGAGGGAGCTTTACGCTCTATCTAACCCATGCTGTACCTGCCCTGGGAGTGTTTGATGGGACAGTGTAGAGGGAGCTTTACTCTGTATCTAACCCTGTACCTGCCCTGGGAGTGTTTGAGGGGACAGTGTAGAGGGAGCTTTACTCTGTATCTAACCCTGTACCTGCCCTGGGAGTGTTTGAGGGGACAGTGTAGAGGGAGCTTTACTCTGTATCTAACCCATGCTGTACCTGTCCTGGGAGTGTTTGATGGGAAAGTGTAGAGGGAGCTTTACTCTGTATCTAACCCGTGCTGTACCTGCCCTGGGAGTGTTTGATGGGACAGTGTAGAGGGAGCTTTACTCTGTATCTAACCTGTGCTGTACCTGCCCTGGGAGTGTTTGATGGGACAGTGTAGAGGGAGCTTTACTCTGTATCTAACCCGTGCTGTACCTGCCCTGGGAGTGTTTGATGGGACGGTGTAGAGGGAGCTTTACTCTGTATCTAACCCTGTACCTGCCCTGGGAGTGTTTGATGGGACAGTGTAGAGGGAGCTTTACTCTGTATCTAACCCGTGCTGTACCTGCCCTGGGAGTGTTTGATGGGACAGTGTAGAGGGAGCTTTACTCTGTATCTAACCCTGTACCTGCCCTGGGAGTGTTTGATGGGACGGTGTAGAGGGAGCTTTACTCTGTATCTAACCCTGTACCTGCCCTGGGAGTGTTTGATGGGACGGTGTAGAGGGAGCTTTACTCTGTATCTAACCCTGTACCTGCCCTGGGAGTGTTTGATGGGACAGTGTAGAGGGAGCTTTACTCTGTATCTAACCCTGTACCTGCCCTGGGAGTGTTTGATGGGACGGTGTAGAGGGAGCTTTACTCTGTATCTAACCCTGTACCTGCCCTGGGAGTGTTTGATGGGACAGTGTAGAGTGAGCTTTACTCTGTATCTAACCCTGTACCTGCCCTGGGAGTGTTTGATGGGACGGTGTAGAGGGAGCTTTACTCTGTATCTAACCCTGTACCTGCCCTGGGAGTGTTTGATGGGACAGTGTAGAGGGAGCTTTACTCTGTATCTAACCCTGTACCTGCCCTGGGAGTGTTTGATGGGACGGTGTAGAGGGAGCTTTACTCTGTATCTAACCCTGTACCTGCCCTGGGAGTGTTTGATGGGACGGTGTAGAGGGAGCACATGGAATATTTCCAGGAGGTCGGCGTGCAATGCCGCTGCCCGAAATTGGTACCCGTGACCCTGATTTTGCACACAGAAATTGGGCACGATAATCAAAGAATTATCTAATCTCACAGCACAGGAGGAGGTAATTCGGCCCATCGTGCCTGTGCCGGCTCTTTGAAAGAGCTTTACAATTAGTTCCATTCCCCGCTCTTTCCCTATAGTCCTGTAAAATTTTTCCCTTCAAGTATTTATCCAATTCCCTTTTGAAAATTATTATTGACTCTGCTTCCACCACCCTTTCAGGCAGCACATTCCAGATCATAACAACTCACTGCATTAAAAAATTTCTCCTCATCTCACCTCTGGCTCTTTTACTGATCACTGTAAATCCGTGTCCTCTGGTTACCGACCCTTCTGCCACTGGAAACAGTTTCTCCTTATTTACTCTATCAAAACCATTCATGATTTTGAACACCTCTATCAAATCTCCCCTTAACCTTCTCTGTTCTAAGGAGAACAATCCCAGCTTCTCCAGTCTCTCCACATAACTGAAGTCCCTCATCCCTGGTACCATTCTAATAAATCTCTTCTGCACCCTCTCTCAGGCCTTGACATCCTTCCTGAGAGGGCTGAAACACAGAGCGGGCATCGCAAACAGAGTGGATGGTGAACCAAGTGGGAACTTGACAATTTGGTGAGAGTGGGGCTCTGGTAAAGTAGTGGGTGAATTGAAATTAACAGTTTAAAATTTAACTTAGAATTCTAAAACTTGAAAAAACTGCAGTTAACAGTTAACGGGCAATCAGCTGTGAGTGATTGTTTGAATCGAGGGTAATTACTGTGAGCTGGAAGCTGATTGAGCAGTTGGAACTGTGGTTCTCAAAAGGTGTGTAAAGTGGAAGGTGATCTGAAGCACAGAGTGGGCATTGTGAACTGGATGGGAATCGGAGAATTTGGTGAGAGTGCGAAGGAGGTGCTCATTTTTTTTTAAAAGTGAAAAAGAAACAAAACAGGCTAAAAAGTATCGATAAATAAATGGATAATTTAGTTGAGAGAAGGGGTGCTGAGCACCAGGGGAGTGGGCTCATTCACAAAGAACAGAGAGTGACACGGTGACCTCAGTGAACAGAGGGGAGGAGCTCTGAGAGACCCCGAATAAAAGGGCAAGTTAATCAGGGTAAATAAACAGTAAGTAAATTAATAACAGAGTATCTGAAGCGAGTGTGGGGAAAAAAAGGTTTCTAAATATAATGGACAGACAGCTGAGACTCATTGCCTGCAATTCCTGCCCACGTGGGAACTTCAGGACGCTTCATGTGTCCGGGAGGGCCACATGTGCAGGAAATGCCTCCAGTTGCTCGAGCTCAAGCTGAGGATTTCTGAGCTTGAGGGGAGGATGGACTCACTGCAGAGCATAAGGGAGGCTGAAGGTTTCCTGGATCGTACGTTCCAGGAGGTGGTCACCCCACAGTCACAGAGAGTTCAGGATAGCAAGTGGGTGGTCATCTGAAAGGATAGGAAAAGGCAGGCAGTGCAGGAATCTTCTGGGAGTGTGGTACTCAAACCGGTATCAGCACTCAGTACCAGTGAGGGTGACGACACCTCGAAGGAGTGCACTCCTGAGCATGGCACCGTGGGGCAAAGGACTGCACAGGGGGGCACAGTGAAGTGTAGAAATGCAGTAGTCATAGGGGATTCGATGGTCAGAGGGACAGACAGGTGTTTCTCTGACCACTGACGTGAGTCCCACATGGTGCGTTGCCTCTTTGGTATCAGACTAAAGGACATCACGGAGAGGGTGCAGAACATTCTGTGGGGGGAAGTCATGGTCCATGTGGGAACCAAGCGCATAGGAAGGAAAAGGGATGAGGTCCTGTGGTCAGAGTTTTAGGAGTTGGGGAAGAAGTTAAAAAGCAGGGCCTCAAGGTAGCAATGTCTGGATTACTCCCCGTGCCTCGTGCTCGTGAGTGCAGAAATAGGAAGATAAGGCAGGTTAATGTGTTGATGTGGAGATGCCGGTGATGGACTGGGGTGGACAAATGTAAGGAGCCTTACAACACCAGGTTATAGTCCAACAGTTTTATTTGAAATCACAAGCTTTCGGAGCTTTCCTCCTTCGTCAGGTGAGTGTAGGATTCCATAAATGTACAGCATATATAGTCAGAGAACAATGCCTGGTGATTACCGATAATCTTTCCAACTGCCCGTTATCACCCCTCGGCAGAGATATAATCAAAGGAGTGGAATGGTGTTCAGACAGAGAAACATTACATCCCAGACTAGTGAATACACAAACGGTCAGAACACAAAGACAGAGAGGGAGAGAGAGAGAGAAACACCCGAAAGGCAGAGAAAGAGAGAGAATGATCAGTTGTATTAAAAACAGGTAACTTTTTTTCGCTGGTGGGGTTACATGTAGCGTGACATGAACCCAAGATCCTGGTTGAGGCCGTCCTCATGGGTGCGGAACTTGGCTATCAATTTCTGCTCGACGATTTTGCGTTGTCGTGTGTCTCGAAGGCCGCCTTGGAGAACGCTTACCCGAAGATCGGTGGCTGAATGTCCCTGACTGCTGAAGTGTTCCCCGACTGGGAGGGAACCCTCCTGTTTGGCGATTGTTGCGTGGTGTCCGTTCATCCGTTGTCGCAGTGTCTGCATGGTCTCGCCAATGTACCATGCTCCGGGGCATCCTTTCCTGCAACGTATGAGGTAGACAACGTTGGCCGAGTCACAGGAGTATGAACCATGCACCTGGTGGGTGGTGTCCTCTCGTGTGATGGTGGTATCTGTGTCAATGATCTGGCATGTCTTGCAGAGGTTACCGTGGCAGGGTTGTGTGGTGTCGTGGACGCTGTTCTCCTGAAAGCTGGGTAATTTGCTGCGAACGATGGTCTGTTTGAGGTTGGGTGGCTGTTTAAAGGCGAGTAGTGGAGGTGTGGGGATGGCCATAGCGAGGTGTTCGTCGTCATTGATGACATGTTGAAGGCTGCGGAGAACATGGTGTAGTTTCTCCGCTCCGGGGAAGTACTGGACGACGAAGGGTACTCTGTTGGTTGGAGGTCCTGTGCAGTGAAGAAGTCCTGCTCGAACCTGTGCATGAAAATGTTGGCATATTGGGGTGCGAATTTGGTCCCCATGGCTGTTCCGTGTGTTTGGGTAAAGAACTGGTTATCGAAGGTGAAGACATTGTGATCCAGGATGAAGCGGATGAGTTGTAGGATGGCGTCTGGAGATTGGCTGTTGTTGGTGTTGAGTATTGATGCTGTCGCAGCGATGCCGTCATCGTGGGGGATACTGGTGTAGAGTGCCGAGACGTCCATCGTGGTGAGAAGTGTTCCTGGTTCAACTGGTCCGTGGGTGCTGAGTTTTTGTAGGAAGTCTGTAGTGTCGCGACAGAAGCTGGGGGTTCCCTGTACGATGGGTTTCAGGATGCCCTCGATGTATCCAGAGAGGTTCTCACACAGGGTTCCGTTGCCTGATACGATAGGACGTCCGGGTGTGTTGGCTTTGTGTATCTTTGGGAGGCAGTAGAAGTCTCCCACGCGGGGAGTACGTGGGATGAGAGTGCGTAGGATGCTTTGAAGGTCTGGATCGAAGGTCTTGATCAGTTTGTTGAGCTGGTGGGTGTGTTCTTTGGTCAGATCTGCGGGTAACTGTCTGTAGTGTTCCTGGTTGTCCAGTTGTCGGTATGCTTCTTTGCAATAGTCCGTTCTGTTCTGTACGACGATGGCTCCTCCTTTGTCCGCTGGTTTGATGACGATGTTGCGGTTGGTCTTGAGAGCTTTGATGGCGTAACTCAGATTATGCTGAGAGACTTTGCCATCGTACCTCTCGCACACTCCGCAACCATCTCATACACCAGCTCTACAGCAGACGCCGCAACCTCGAAACCAAGATAGAGTCCATACTCTCAGCCTGTACTCAGAACACAGCAGACCAGCTACGAGATACCGCCAAACAGACGAGGGAACGGAACTACGCTGCCTACATGAAAACCAAGAGCAGGAAGCTTGAGAAACTCTGCATCACCACCAGCATCGACCAAGCCTCCCCCGATACCACGGTTGCAACCACAGGGAAGTCTATCGTCAATTTGTCCGACCACACCCTTCAACCAGACGAAATCGAAGTTCTCAGCCGAGGGCTCAATTTCTGCCCCACTACCAAAATGGACCCCATTGGTCTCACTTCAGACACAGAGGAATTCATCAGGAGAATGAGGCTCCGGGAATTCTTCCACAAATCCCAAGATTTCAGCAGCGAACCCAATGAGACAATCAACGATCCGAAACAGCAGACAGAGGGATCCGCGGTACAGCAACCGAAGAGGAAAGAGTCTCACTGGACTCCTCCAGAGGGTCGCTGCCCTAAGCTTGACATGTATGATCAAGCTGTCAGGAAATGCGTCAATGCCAGATTCATCAGTCGCACTCAGAAGACAGTCCAGAATATCACCCGAGCTCAACGCAACGCCATCAAAGCTCTCAAGACCAACCGCAACATCGTCATCAAACCAGCGGACAAAGGAGGAGCCATCGTCATACAGAACAGAACGGACTATTGCAAAGAAGCATACCGACAACTGGACAACCAGGAACACTACAGACGGTTACCCGTAGATCTGACCAAAGAACACACCCACCAGCTCAACAAACTGATCAAGACCTTCGATCCAGACCTTCAAAGCATCCTACGCGCTCTCATCCCACGTACTCCCCGCGTGGGAGACTTCTACTGCCTCCCAAAGATACACAAAGCCAACACACCCGGACGTCCTATCGTATCAGGCAATGGAACCCTGTGTGAGAACCTCTCTGGATACATCGAGGGCATCCTGAAACCCATCGTGCAGGGAACCCCCAGCTTCTGTCGCGACACTACAGACTTCCTACAAAAACTCAGCACCCACGGACCAGTTGAACCAGGAACACTTCTCACCACGATGGACGTCTCGGCACTCAACACCAGTATCCCCCACGATGACGGCATCGCTGCAACAGCCTCAGTAATCAACACCAACAACAGCCAATCTCCAGACGCCATCCTACAACTCATCCGCTTCATCCTGGATCACAATGTCTTCACCTTCAATAACCAGTTCTTTACCCAAACACACGGAACAGCCATGGGGACCAAATTCGCACCCCAATACGCCAACATTTTCATGCACAAGTTCGAGCAGGACTTCTTCACTGCACAGGACCTCCAACCAACGCTATACACCAGATACATCGACGATATTTTCTTCCTATGGACCCACGGCGAAGAATCACTGAAGAGACTACACGATAACATCAAGAAGTTCCATCCCACCATCAAACTCACCATGGACTACTCCTCAGAATTGGTTTCATTCTTGGACACACGAATCTCCATCAAAGACGGGCACCTCAGCACCTCACTCTACCGCAAGCCCACGGACAACCTCACGATGCTCCACTTTTCCAGCTTCCACCCTAACCACGTCAAAGAGGCCATCCCCTATGGACAGGCCCTGCGAATACACAGGGTCTGCTCAGACGAGGAGGAACGCGATGGACACCTACAGACGCTGAAAGATGCCCTAGTAAGAACGGGATATGACGCTCGACTCGTCGATTGACAGTTCTGACGGGCCACAGCGAAAAATCGCATAGACCTCCTCAGAAGACAAACACGGGACGCAACCAACAGAGTACCCTTCGTCGTCCAGTACTTCCCCGGAGCGAAGAAACTACGCCATGTTCTTCGCAGCCTTCAACATGTCATCAATGACGACGAACACCTCGCTAAGGCCATCCCCACACCTCCACTACTCGCCTTCAAACAGCCACCCAACCTCAAACAGACTATCGTTCGCAGCAAATTACCCAGCTTTCAGGAGAACAGCGTCCACGACACCACACAACCCTGCCACGGTAACCTCTGCAAGACATGCCAGATCATCGACACAGATACCACCATCACACGAGAGGACACCACCCACCAGGTACATGGTTCATACTCCTGTGACTCGGCCAACGTTGTCTACCTCATACGTTGCAGGAAAGGATGCCCCGGAGCACGGTACATTGGCGAGACCATGCAGACACTGCGACAACGGATGAACGGACACCGCGCAACAATCGCCAAACAGGAGGGTTCCCTCCCAGTCGGGGAACACTTCAGCAGTCAAGGACATTCAGCCACCGATCTTCAGGTAAGCGTTCTCCAAGGCGGCCTTCGAGACACACGACAACGCAAAATCGTCGAGCAGAAATTGATAGCCAAGTTCCGCACCCATGAGGACGGCCTCAACTGGGATCTTGGGTTCATGTCACGCTACATGTAACCCCACCAGGGGAAAAAGAGTTATCTGTTTTTAATACAACTGGTCATTCTCTCTCTTTCTCTGCCTTTTGGGTGTCTCTCTCTCTCTCCCTGTCTTTGTGTTCTGATCGTTTGTGTATTCACTAGTCTGGGATGTAATGTTTCTCTGTCTGAACACCATTCCAGTCCTTTGATTGCTTTGATTATATCTCTGCCAAGGTGTGATAACGGGCAGTTGGAAAGATTATCTGTAATCACCAGGCTTTGTTCTCTGACTATATATTCTGTACCTTTATGGAACCCTGCACTCACCTGACGAAGGAGGAAAGCTCTGAAAGCTTGTGATTTCAAATAAAACTGTTGGACTATAACCTGGTGTTGTAAGACTCCTTACATTTGTCCACCCAAGTCCATCACCGGCATCTCCACATCAAATAATGGATCATGAACTGGAAAGGGTCACAGTCTATAATGGATCATTACCTGTAAAGGGTCTCTGTCTATAATGGATCATTACCTGTAATGGGTCACTGTCTATAATGGATCATTACCTGTAAAGGGTCTCTGTCTATAATGGATCATTACCTGTAAAGGGTCTCTGTCTATAATGGATCATTACCTGTAAAGGGTCTCTGTCTATAATGGATCATTACCTGTAAAGGGTCTCTGTCCATAATGGATCATTACCTTTAAAGGGTCACTGTCTATAATGGATCATTACCTGTAAAGGGTCACTGTCTATAATGGATCATTACCTGTAATGGGTCTCTGTCTATAATGGATCATTACCTGTAAAGGGTCTCTGTCTATAATGGATCATTACCTGTAATGGGTCACTGTCTATAATGGATCATTACCTGTAAAGGGTCGCTGTCTATAATGGATCATTACCTGTAAAGGGTCTCTGTCTATAATGGATCATTACCTGTAAAGGGTCACTGTCTATAATGGATCATTACCTGTAAAGGGTCTCTGGATCATTACCTGTAAAGGGTCGCTGTCTATAATGGATCATTACCTGTAAAGGGTCTCTGTCTATAATGGATCATTACCTGTAAAGGGTCTCTGTCTATAATGGATCATTACCTGTAATGGGTCACTGTCTATAATGGATCATTACCTGTAATGGGTCACTGTCTATAATGGATCATTACCTGTAAAGGGTCACTGTCTATAATGGATCATTACCTGTAAAGGGTC
The DNA here is from genome assembly GCF_035084215.1 of Heptranchias perlo. NCBI lineage: Eukaryota > Metazoa > Chordata > Chondrichthyes > Hexanchiformes > Hexanchidae > Heptranchias > Heptranchias perlo. The sequence continues at coordinate 48,892,539 of NC_090347.1, forward strand.
ACTGTCTATAATGGATCATTACCTGTAAAGGGTCTCTGTCTATAATGGATCATTACCTGTAAAGGGTCTCTGTCTATAATGGATCATTACCTGTAAAGGGTCACTGTCTATAATGGATCATTACCTGTAAAGGGTCACTGTCTATAATGGATCATTACCTGTAAAGGGTCACTGTCTATAATGGATCATTACCTGTAAAGGGTCACAGTCTATAATGGATCATTACCTGTAAAGGGTCTCTGTCTATAATGGATCATTACCTGTAAAGGGTCTCTGTCTATAATGGATCATTACCTGTAAAGGGTCTCTGTCTATAATGGATCATTACCTGTAAAGGGTCTCTGTCTATAATGGATCATTACCTGTAAAGGGTCTCTGTCTATAATGGATCATTACCTGTAAAGGGTCTCTGTCTATAATGGATCATTACCTGTAAAGGGTCTCTGTCTATAATGGATCATTACCTGTAAAGGGTCTCTGTCTATAATGGATCATTACCTGTAAAGGGTCTCTGTCTATAATGGATCATTACCTGTAAAGGGTCTCTGTCTATAATGGATCATTACCTGTAAAGGGTCTCTGTCTATAATGGATCATTACCTGTAAAGGGTCTCTGTCTATAATGGATCATTACCTGTAAAGGGTCTCTGTCTATAAAGTATAGCTTTCTATAACGAGTTGCTTTCTGTAAATGTTCGTTAACTTTTACTTTTTCAATACCTGTACAACTTATTTTTTGTGACCCCTTGTGCTGGATCTCTGCAGTTAGCGGTTGTTCCTGGAATATATCCGTTCGCTTTGTAGAAGCTCTCGGCACCTTTTGCGATGATTGCCACTCCATCTCTCACCCTTTGTCCTAAGGTCATCTTCCATCGCTCTGTCATTATGCTGATCAGCCCTACAGGGAATTGTTTTGCCACTCGATCTGTGCTGCCCACTGTGATACTGGGCAGTATCCAGATATTGCCTGGGCCGAGGAGATCAGCTTCCTCAGCCAATTCAAACAGGTATTCTGCCTCCTCTCTCGAGCAATACAGAATCAGAATCTGCGCATCAATTTGCTTCAGAAGCCTCTGTGTTTTGGAATTGTTCTCATCTCGTGTCATTTCAAGAGTAAGAGTCTCTTCAACTTCCCACCCAAAATAGCTGCTGTCAATAAAAAGTTTGATGTGACCTATGAACTCCTGATATCCAGGGAAGAAGCTGGTGATGATGGTAAAGGTTCCCCAGTCGTACTCTTCCATTATTTTGAAGATGACCCTGATCTGTTGTTCCATGGAAGCCCCCAACTGGAGAAATGCAGAGTGCTGCTCCTGGAAAGGAAGCAGAAAGTTCAACAGATTCAGTCAATAAATTGAAAGGTCCCTAATCACAAGACTCACCGTGTGGGACACTGTCAGGTACACGAGACTCACCCTGTGGGACACTGTCAGGTACACGAGACTCACCGTGTGGGACACTGTCAGGTACACACGACTCACTGTGTGGGACACGGTCAGGTACACGAGACTCACCGTGTGGGACACTGTCAGGTAAACACGACTCACTGTGTGGGACACTGTCAGGTACACGAGACTCACCCTGTGGGACACTGTCAGGTACACACGACTCACTGTGTGGGACACTGTCAGGTACACGAGACTCACCCTGTGGGACACTGTCAGGTACACACGACTCACTGTGTGGGACACTGTCAGGTGCACGAGACTCACCCTGTGGGACACTGTCAGGTACACACGACTCACCGTGTGGGACACTGTCAGGTGCACGAGACTCACCGTGTGGGACACTGTCAGGTACACACGACTCACCGTGTGGGGCACTGTCAGGTACACGTGGCTCACCGTGTGGGACACTGTCAGGTACACGAGACTCACCTTGTGGGACACTGTCAGGTACACACGACTCACCGTGTGGGACACTGTCAGGTACACGAGAATCACTTTGTGGGACACTGTCAGGTACACACGACTCACCGTGTGGGACACTGTCAGGTACACGAGAATCACCTTGTGGGACACTGTCAGGTACACACGACTCACCGTGTGGGACACTGTCAGGTACAAGAGACTCACCATGTGGGACACTGTCAGGTACACGAGAATCACCTTGTGGGACACTGTCAGGTACACGAGACTCACCGTGTGGGACACTGTCAGGTACACGAGAATCACCTTGTGGGACACTGTCAGGTACACGAGACTCACCGTGTGGGAAACTGTCAGGTACACGAGACTCACCGTGTGGGACACTGTCAGGTACACGAGACTCACCGTGTGGGGCACTGTCAGGTACACACGAGACTCACCGTGTGGGAAACTGTCAGGTACACGAGACTCACCGTGTGGGGCACTGTCAGGTACACGAGGCTCACCGTGTGGGACACTGTCAGGTACACACGACTCACCGTGTGGGGCACTGTCAGGTACACAAGGCTCACCGTGTGGGACACTGTCAGGTACACGAGGCTCACCGTGTGGGACACTGTCAGGTACACGAGACTCACCGTGTGGGACACTGTCAGGGACACACGACTCACCGTGTGGGACACTGTCAGGTACACGAGACTCACCGTGTGGGACACTGTCAGGTACACGAGACTCACCGTGTGGGACACTGTCAGGTACACACGACTCACCGTGTGGCACACTGTCAGGTACACGAGACTCACCGTGTGGGACACTGTCAGGTACACGAGACTCACCGTGTGGGACACTGTCAGGTACACGAGGCTCACCGTGTGGGACACTGTCAGGTACACGAGACTCACCGTGTGGGGCACTGTCAGGTACACGAGACTCACCGTGTGGGACACTGTCAGGTACACGAGACTCACCGTGTGGGACACTGTCAGGTACATGAGGCTCACCGTGTGGGACACTGTCAGGTACACGAGACTCACCGTGTGGAGCACTGTCAGGTACACGAGACTCACCGTGTGGCACACTGTGAGGTACACGAGACTCACCGTGTGGGACACTGTCAGGTACACGAGACTCACCGTGTGGGACACTGTCAGGTACACACGACTCACCGTGTGGCACACTGTCAGGTACACACGACTCACCGTGTGGGACACTGTCAGGTACACACGACTCACCGTGTGGGACACTGTCAGATACACGAGACTCACCGTGTGGGACACTGTCAGGTACACACGACTCACCGTGTGGCACACTGTCAGGTACACACGACTCACCGTGTGGGACACTGTCAGGTACACACGACTCACCGTGTGGGACACTGTCAGGTACACGAGCTTACCGTGTGGGACACTGTCAGGTACACGAGACTCACCGTGTGGGACACTGTCAGGTACACGAGACTCACCGTGTGGGACACTGTCAGGTACACACGACTCACCGTGTGTCACACTGTCAGGTACACGAGACACACCGTGTGGGACACTGTCAGGTACACACGACTCACCGTGTGGCACACTGTCAGGTACACGAGACTCACCGTGTGGGAAACTGTCAGGTACACACAACTCACCGTGTGGCACACTGCCAGGTACACGAGACTCACCGTGTGGGACACTGTCAGGTACACGAGGCTCACCGTGTGGGGCACTGTCAGGTACACGAGACTCACCATGTGGCACACTGTCAGGTACACACGACTTACCGTGTGGGACACTGTCAGGTACACGAGACTCACCGTGTGGGACACTGTCAGGTACACGAGACTCACCGTGTGGGACACTGTCAGGTACACGAGGCCCACCGTGTGGCACACTGTCAGGTACACGAGACTCACCGTGTGGGGCACTGTCAGGTACACACGACTCACCGTGTGGGGCACTGTCAGGTACACGAGACTCACCGTGTGGGACACTGTCAGGTACACGAGACTCACCGTGTGGCACACTGTCAGGTACACGAGACTCATCGTGTGGGACACTGTCAGGTACACGAGGCTCACCGTGTGGGACACTGTCAGGTACACGAGACTCACCGTGTGGCACACTGTCAGGTACACGAGACTCACCATGTGGGACACTGTCAGGTACACACGACTCACCGTGTGGCACACTGTCAGGTACACGAGACTCACCGTGTGGGACACTGTCAGGTACACGAGACTCACCGTGTGGGACACTGTCAGGTACACGAGGCTCACCGTGTGGGACACTGTCAGGTACACGAGACTCACCGTGTGGGGCACTGTCAGGTACACGAGACTCACCGTGTGGGACACTGTCAGGTACACGAGACTCACCGTGTGGGACACTGTCAGGTACACGAGGCTCACCGTGTGGGACACTGTCAGGTACACGAGACTCACCGTGTGGGGCACTGTCAGGTACACGAAACTCACCGTGTGGCACACTGTCAGGTACACGAGACTCACCGTGTGGGACACTATCAGGTACACACGACTCACCGTGTGGGACACTGTCAGGTACACGAGACTCACCGTGTGGGACACTGTCAGGTACACACGACTCACCGTGTGGCACACTGTCAGGTACACACGACTCACCGTGTGGGACACTGTCAGGTACACACGACTCACCGTGTGGGACACTGTCAGTTACACGAGCTTACCGTGTGGGACACTGTCAGGTACACGAGACTCACCGTGTAGGACACTGTCAGGTACACGAGACTCACCGTGTGGGACACTGTCAGGTACACACGACTCACCGTGTGTCACACTGTCAGGTACACGAGGCTCACCGTGTGGGGCACTGTCAGGTACACGAGACTCACCATGTGGCACACTGTCAGGTACACACGACTTACCGTGTGGGACACTGTCAGGTACACGAGACTCACCGTGTGGGACACTGTCAGGTACACGAGACTCACCGTGTGGGACACTGTCAGGTACACGAGGCTCACCGTGTGGCACACTGTCAGGTACACGAGACTCACCGTGTGGGGCACTGTCAGGTACACACGACTCACCGTGTGGGGCACTGTCAGGTACACGAGACTCACCGTGTGGGACACTGTCAGGTACACGAGACTCACCGTGTGGCACACTGTCAGGTACACGAGACTCACCGTGTGGCACACTGTCAGGTACACGAGGCTCAGCGTGTGGGACACTGTCAGGTACACGAGACTCACCGTGTGGCACACTGTCAGGTACACGAGACTCACCATGTGGGACACTGTCAGGTACACACGACTCACCGTGTGGCACACTGTCAGGTACACGAGACTCACCGTGTGGGACACTGTCAGGTACACACGACTCACCGTGTGGGACACTGTCAGGTACACGAGACTCACCGTGTGGGACACTGTCAGGTACACGAGACTCACCGTGTGGGACACTGTCAGGTACACACGACTCACCGTGTGGCACAATGTCAGGTACATGAGACTCACCGTGTGGGACACTGTCAGGTACACGAGGCTCACCGTGTGGGACACTGTCAGGTACACACGACTCACCGTGTGGCACACTGTCAGGTACACGAGACTCACCGTGTGGGACACTGTCAGGTACACGAGGCTCACCGTGTGGGACACTGTCAGGTACACGAGGCTCACCGTGTGGGACACTGTCAGGTACACGAGACTCACCGTGTGGGTCACTGTCAGGTACACGAGACTCACCGTGTGGCACACTGTCAGGTGCACACGACTCACCGTGTGGGACACTGTCAGGTACACGAGACTCACCGTGTGGGACACTGTCAGGTACACGAGACTCACCGTGTGGGACACTGTCAGGTACACACGACTCACCGTGTGGGACACTGTCAGGTACACGAGACTCACCGTGTGGCACACTGTCAGGTAAACACGACTCACCGTGTGGGACACTGTCAGGTACACGAGACTCACCGTGTGGGACACTGTCAGGTACACGAGTCTCACCGTGTGGGACACTGTCAGGTACACGAGACTCACCGTGTGGGAAACTGTCAGGTACACGAGACTCACCGTGTGGGACACTGTCAGGTACACACGACTCACCGTGTGGGACACTGTCAGGTACACGAGTCTCACCGTGTGGGACACTGTCAGGTACACGAGAATCACCTTGTGGGACACTGTCAGGTACACACGACTCACCGTGTGGGACACTGTCAGGTACACGTGGCTCACCGTGTGGGACACTGTCAGGTACAAGAGACTCACCGTGTGGGACACTGTCAGGTACACGAGAATCACCTTGTGGGACACTGTCAGGTACACGAGACTCACCGTGTGGGACACTGTCAGGTACACACGACTCACCGTGTGGCACACTGTCAGGTACACGAGACTCACCCTGTGGGAAACTGTCAGGTACACGAGACTCACCGTGTGGGGCACTGTCAGGTATACGAGGCTCACCGTGTGGGACACTGTCAGGTACACGAGGCTCACCGTGTGGGACACTGTCAGGTACACACGACTCACCGTGTGGCACACTGTCAGGTACACGAGACACACCGTGTGGGACACTGTCAGGTACACGAGACTCACCGTGTGGGCACTGTCAGGTACACACGACTCATCGTGTGGCACACTGTCATGGACACGAGACTCACCGTGTGGGACACTGTCAGGTACACGAGACTCACCGTGTGGGAAACTGTCAGGTACACGAGACTCACCGTGTGGCACACTGTCAGGTACACGAGACTCACCGTGTGGGAAACTGTCAGGTACACGAGACTCACCGTGTGGGGCACTGTCAGGTACACGAGGCTCACCGTGTGGGACACTGTCAGGTACACGAGACTCACCGTGTGGGACACTGTCAGGTACACGAAGCTCACCGTGTGGGACACTGTCAGGTACACGAGACTCACCGTGTGGCACACTGTCAGGGACACGAGACTCACCATGTGGGACACTGTCAGGTACACACGACTCACCGTGTGGCACACTGTCAGGTACACGAGACTCACCGTGTGGGACACTGTCAGGTACACGAGACTCACCGTGTGGGACACTGTCAGGTACACGAGACTCACCGTGTGGGACACTGTCAGGCACACGAGACTCACCGTGTGGGACACTGTCAGGTACACACGACTCACCGTGTGGGACACTGTCAGGTTCACACGACTCACCGTGTGGCACACTGTCAGGTACACGAGACTCACCGTGTGGGACACTGTCAGGTACACGAGGCTCACCGTGTGGGGCACTGTCAGGTACACGAGACTCACCGTGTGGGACACTGTCAGGTACACGAGACTCACCGTGTGGGGCACTGTCAGGTACACGAGACTCACCGTGTGGGACACTGTCAGGTACACGAGACTCACCGTGTGGGACACTGTCAGGTACATGAGACTCACCGTGTGGGACACTGTCAGGTACACGAGACTCACCGTGTGGCACACTGTCAGGTACACACGACTCACCGTGTGGGACACTGTCAGGTACACGAGACTCACCGTGTGGGACACTGTCAGGTACACGAGTCTCACCGTGTGGGACACTGTCAGGTACACGAGACTCACCGTGTGGGACACTGTCAGGTACACACGACTCACCGTGTGGGACACTGTCAGGTACACGAGTCTCACCGTGTGGGACACTGTCAGGTACACGAGACTCACCGTGTGGGGCACTGTCAGGTACACACGACTCACCGTGTGGGACACTGTCAGGTACACGAGTCTCACCGTGTGGGACACTGTCAGGTACACGAGACTCACCGTGTGGGGCACTGTCAGGTACACGAGACTCACCGTGTGGGGCACTGTCAGGTATACGAGGCTCACCGTGTGGGACACTGTCAGGTACACGAGGCTCACCGTGTGGGACACTGTCAGGTACACACGACTCACCGTGTGGCACACTGTCAGGTACACGAGACTCACCGTGTGGGACACTGTCAGGTACACGAGACTCACCGTGTGGGCACTGTCAGGTACACACGACTCATCGTGTGGCACACTGTCAGGTACACGAGACTCACCGTGTGGGACACTGTCAGGTACACGAGACTCACCGTGTGGGAAACTGTCAGGTACACGAGACTCACCGTGTGGCACACTGTCAGGTACACGAGACTCACCGTGTGGGAAACTGTCAGGTACACGAAGCTCACCGTATGGGACACTGTCAGGTACACGAGACTCACCGTGTGGCACACTGTCAGGTACACGAGACTCACCATGTGGGACACTGTCAGGTACACACGACTCACCGTGTGGCACACTGTCAGGTACACGAGACTCACCGTGTGGGACACTGTCAGGTACACGAGACTCACCGTGTGGGACACTGTCAGGTACACGAGACTCACCGTGTGGGACACTGTCAGGCACACGAGACTCACCGTGTGGGACACTGTCAGGTACACACGACTCACCGTGTGGGACACTGTCAGGTTCACACGACTCACCGTGTGGCACACTGTCAGGTACACGAGACTCACCGTGTGGGACACTGTCAGGTACACGAGGCTCACCGTGTGGGGCACTGTCAGGTACACGAGACTCACCGTGTGGGACACTGTCAGGTACACGAGATTCACCGTGTGGGGCACTGTCAGGTACACGAGACTCACCGTGTGGGACACTGTCAGGTACACGAGACTCACCGTGTGGGACACTGTCAGGTACATGAGACTCACCGTGTGGGACACTGTCAGGTACACGAGACTCACCGTGTGGGACACTGTCAGGTACACGAGACTCACTGTGTGGGACACTGTCAGGTACACACGAGACTCACCGTGTGGGAAACTGTCAGGTACAGAAGGCTCACCGTGTGGGACACTGTCAGGTACACGAGACTCACCGTGTGGGACACTGTCAGGTACACACGACTCACCGTGTGGGACACTGTCAGGTACACAAGACTCACCGTGTGGGGCACTGTCAGGTACACGAGACTCACCTTGTGGGACACTGTCAGGTACATACGACTCACCATGTGGGACACTGTCAGGTACACGAGGCTCACCGTGTGGGACACTGTCAGGTACACGAGACTCACCGTGTGGAGCACTGTCAGGTACACACGAGACTCACCGTGTGGGAAACTGTCAGGTACACGAGACTCACCGTGTGGGACACTGTCAGGTACACACGACTCACCGTGTGGGACACTGTCAGGTACACAAGACTCACCGTGTGGGGCACTGTCAGGTACACACGACTCACCATGTGGGACACTGTCAGGTACACGAGACTCACTGTGTGGGACACTGTCAGGTACACGAGACTCACCGTGTGGGACACTGTCAGGTACACACGACTCACCGTGTGTGACACTGTCAGGTACACGAGACTCACCGTGTGGGACACTGTCAGGTACATGAGGCTCACCGTGTGGGACACTGTCAGGTACACGAGACTCACCGTGTGGGACACTGTCAGGTACACGAGACTCACCGTGTGGGACACTGTCAGGTACACGAGACTCACCGTGTGGGACACTGTCAGGTACACACGACTCACCGTGTGGGGCACTGTCAAGTACACGAGACTCACCGTGTGGGGCACTGTCAGGTACACGAGACTCACCGTGTGGGACACTGTCAGGTACACGAGACTCACCGTGTGGGACACTGTCAGGTACACGAGACTCACCGTGTGGGACACTGTCAGGACACACGACTCACCGTGTGGGACACTGTCAGGTACACGAGACTCACCGTGTGGGACACTGTCAGGTACACGAGACTCACCGTGTGGGACACTGTCAGGTACACGAGACTCACCGTGTGGGACACTGTCAGGTACACGAGACTCACCGTGTGGGACACTGTCAGGACACACGACTCACCGTGTGGGACACTGTCAGGACACACGACTCACCGTGTGGGACACTGTCAGGTACACGAGACTCACCGTGTGGGACACTGTCAGGTACACGAGACTCACCGTGTGGGACACTGTCAGGTACACGAGACTCACCGTGTGGGACACTGTCAGGTACACGAGGCTCACCGTGTGGGACACTGTCAGGTACACGAGACTCACCGTGTGGGACACTGTCAGGTACACGAGACTCACCGTGTGGGGCACTGTCAGGTACACGAGACTCACCGTGTGGGACACTGTCAGGTACACGAGACTCACCGTGTGGGGCACTGTCAGGTACACGAGACTCACCGTGTGGGACACTGTCAGGTACACGAGACTCACCGTGTGGGACACTGTCAGGTACACGAGACTCACCGTGTGGGGCACTGTCAGGTACACGAGACTCACCTGGGATGGGGGGAGCTCTCCTGCTCCTCCTGGCCCACAAGCAGTGCTGGAACAGACTTATCTGCTGGATCCGGCAGGTTCTCACCTTCCTTCAGGGTTTGCTGAGCCCTGGGATCTCAGCTTACAGCCGGTAATTGCAAATGGCTGCCAAAATCTCAGGAATGGAGCCTCATTAACATATTACAATGACAGACCCACCTCTCTGGAGCCCCCAATCCCGCCGGGGTTAAAGTGGAAATCGGAGCGTTCGCCGCAGGTTTGGGTCATTTTTCACATTCTTATCAATTTAAACGCCCCCCCCCCTCCGACCCTTTCCCGCCAGCGCGGGAGAGGGGGTTAAAATCCCCCCCGATTAGCTGTCAGTGATTAACCCTTGTCCTTCCAATGACGGAGGTTGTGACGAGGCCCGAACACAATGCCTTTGGTCTTCCCAATACTTAAATAATTAACAGACCCATATTAGGAGCCGGGGCTGGGCTGCCCGCACATGGCATCCAGGGAGGGGGCCAGAACTATTTTAAGGAATGAGTAGAATATTTAAATTGGGGTCTTATGCCTGTTGTAGGATCGTTTTGTGAAATTGGTCTGCCCCATAATTCACCATGTGATAAACTCACTGAACAATTCATAGCACCAACCGACAGGGAGACCACCCCCCAGGGATCATCCACTGCTCACAGGGAGACCCCTCCCCATGGATCATCCACTGCTCACAGGGAGACCCCTCCCCCATGGATCATCCACTGCTCACAGGGAGACCCCTCCCCCATGGATCATCCACTGCTCACAGGGAGACCCCTCCCCCAGGGATCATCCACTGCTCACAGGGAGACCCCCCCATGGATCATCCACTGCTCACAGGGAGACCCCTCCCCCAGGGATCATCCACTGCTCACAGGGAGACCCTTCCCCCAGGGATCATCCACTGCTCACAGGGAGACCCCCCCATGGATCATCCACTGCTCACAGGGAGACCCCTCCCCCATGGATCATCCACTGCTCACAGGGAGACCCCTCCCCCAGGGATCATCCACTGCTCACAGGGAGACCCCCTCCCCCATGGATCATCCACTGCTCACAGGGAGACCCCTCCCCCAGGGATCATCCACTGCTCACAGGGAGACCCCTCCCCCAGGGATCATCCACTGCTCACAGGGAGACCCCTCCCCCAGGGATCATCCACTGCTCACAGGGAGACCCCCTCCCCCATGGATCATCCACTGCTCACAGGGAGACCCCTCCCCCAGGGATCATCCACTGCTCACAGGGAGACCCCTCGCCCATGGATCATCCACTGCTCACAGGGAGACCCCCCCCCCAGGGATCATCCACTGCTCACAGGGAGACCCCTCCCCCAGGGATCATCCACTGCTCACAGGGAGACCCCTCCCCCAGGGATCATCCACTGCTCACAGGGAGACCCCTCCCCCGTGGATCATCCACTGCTCACAGGGAGACCCCTCCCCCAGGGATCATCCACTGCTCACAGGGAGACCCCTCCCCCAGGGATCATCCACTGCTCACAGGGAGACCCCCTCCCCCAGGGATCATCCACTGCTCACAGGGAGACCCCTCCCCCAGGGATCATCCACTGCTCACAGGGAGACCCCTCCCCCAGGGATCATCCACTGCTCACAGGGAGACCCCTCCCCCAGGGATCATCCACTGCTCACAGGGAGACCCCTCCCCCAGGGATCATCCACTGCTCACAGGGAGACCCCTCCCCATGGATCATCCACTGCTCACAGGTTAGTTGCTGGTTTGTTATTTCAAGTTGCTGATTAACTTCTGGACATTGTTTGACCTGTTAACTGTCTCTGGAAAGTTAATTTTGATGCTGAACAGAAGATTTTTGCTGGTGCTGCACTTCACAACATTTGTACTGCCGTCCTGGGTGGTCTGGGAGGGCTGCCTTTGGGGCTAGAGGACGAGGGGGAGCAGCAAAGAGCAGCAGTAGCTGGGAGAAGGGGAAGGGGGACGAGAGCACTGTGCAGCGGCTCTTCAGGGAGCACCTCTCCGACATGAAGCTCACTGAGGAGCAATGCCTTTGCTTCAGCAAACACTGATTGTGCCTGTCAAGGTCTCCATGGCCCTGAACTTTTATGCCAAGGGCTCGTTTCAGGCTGCAGCAGGTCACATCAGCAATATATCACAATTCCCAGGGCACCGCTCTATCAGGGAGGTCACCCAGGCTCTCTATGACAGGAGGAACACCTCGATCTCCTTTCCCATGCACAGAACAAAGCAGGACAAGAGACCACTCGGCTTCACCCACATTGCAGGCTCCCCCAGGGTACAAGGTACCATTGACTGCACCCACATTGCCTTGCATACTCCCCATCACCAGCTTGGCATCTTTATCAATAGAGAGGGGTTCCACTCCCGCAATGTCGAACTGGTTCAATCAGGCAGTGCATCACCCAGGTCTGTTCCCAGTATCCTGGCAGCAGTCACGACTCTTTCATCCTGTGCCAGTTCTCCGTGCTGCCTTTATTCCAACCTGGCCGGCAGGTTCCAGGCTGACTATTGGACAATTGATCCCTCTGGACTTTGCTCTTGACTCCAGTCAGAAACCCGGGCACCGGTGCAGAGCTGGCCTCCAACGAGAGCCATACTGCCACAAGGAACATTACTGAGCAAACAATCAGCGTGCTCAAGCAACACTTCCCACTGCCTGGACCGTTCAGCAGGAGCTTAACAGTAAACCACTGAATGGGTATCCAGATTTGTAGTCATCCGTTACATGCTCCATAACTTTGCGATGTTGAGGGGATAGCCTTTACCACCAGCTGAACAGCAACTAGTACAGGAGCAGGAGGAGGAGAAAAAGATGCATTGACCACCAGTGCCTCCAGCTGCCAGAGTTCTCAGACAGCAGATGACCGAAGAGCACTTCACCAAAACTAGCCCTCCCATCCCCAATACACCGACCGTCCCACAATCCTCATCACCACCATCCTTATCTACCAACACCTGAAAGTATTTGCAACTTGTCATTGCAGAGTGATTCGGGTGAGAACGAAGTGAGAATGGACAAAGAGGATAAGGTGTGAAGAAACCCTGCATGATCTCTCCTCCAGCGTTACCACTCACCATGGCCATAACTCTCCCCCTGCCTGTGATGGCCAACAGGTTATCATGGAGGGGGGAGAGGATGAGCAGGTGGGCTCAGCCTCCTCTGCTGGCAACCTCCTGTGAGGGTTGCAATAGTGGTGAGAGTGCGAGTGTGAGAAGGAGGTGGAGTGAAGATGATGGTGCAGTGATTGTAGGAGAGTGAAGGGAAGCGGGGAAGGGGAGTGTTGTGAGGATGTGAGCAGGTGGTGAAGGTGTGAGCAGAGAGTAAATGAGCAGGATTCCGACCTTAACAACTCTGGTGAGGTCACTGAACTTCTTTCGGCATTTCAGTCACGTGTTGGGAGCTAAGCTCACAACATTGACCTCCTCAGTGACCTCTTCCTAGTGGTGACGGAGTTGTTGCCTGGAGGGCTTTCTGCCCCCTGGGGCATATTAACATGTGAACCCCAAACTAGCATCTCACACTTAACCCTGGTCCAGGTGGATTGCATTCGCACATATTAAAAGAAATTAGGGAAGAGCTAACAGAGGCACTATTACAGACAAATAAAACTTCACTAGAAAAGGGAATAGTGCCAGAGGACTGGCAGACAGCTAATGTGATTCTATATTTAAAAAGGGAGAAAGAACAAGTCCAAGGAACCATAGCTTAACATCGGTGGTAGGAAAGATAATGGAATCTTTACTCAAAGATATAATAGAAAAATATCTAGAAACCAAAAATATAATAAAGAATAATCAGCACGGATTTCAAAAGGGAAAGTCATGCTTGATCAACCTTATTGAAATCTTTGAAGAAATAAGCCAGAGCTCCCTGGATGACAAAAGAGATAGAGAGTAAGATGAAACGGAATAAAGGGGCATACGACAGATGTCAGGTTGATAATACAAGTGAGAACCAGGCTGAATATAGAAAGTTCAGAGGGGAAGTGAAAAAGGAAATAAGAGAGGCAAAGAGAGAGTATGAGAATAGACTGGCGGCCAACATGAAAGGGAATCCAAAAGTTTTCTATAGGCATATAAATAGTAAACGGGTAGTAAGAGGAGGGGTGGGGTCAATTAGGGACCAGAAATGAGATCTACTCATGGAGGCAGAGGGCATAGCTGAGGTACTAAATGGATGCTTTGCATCTGTCCTTACCAAGGAAGAAGATGCTGCCAGAGTCTCAGGAAAGGAAAATATAGCTGAGATACTGGATGGGCTAAAAATTGATAAAGAAGAGGTACTAGAAAGGCTGGCTGTACTTAAAGTAGATCAGTCACCCGGTCCGGATGGGATGCATCCTAGGTTGCTGAGGGAAGTAAGGGTGGAAATTGCGGAGGTACTGGCCATAATCTTCCAAACATCCGTAGATACGGGGGTGGTGCCAGAGGAATGTTACACCCTTGTTGAAAAAAGGGTGTAAGGATAAACCCAGCAACTATAGCCATAAAAAAGCATACGGGATCCTGGGCTTTATAAATAGAGGCATAGAGTACAAAAGCAAGGAAGTCATGATGAACCTTTATAAAACACTGGTTCGGTCACAGCTGGAGTATTGTGTCCAGTTCTGGGCACCGCACTTCAGGAAAGATGTGAAGGCCTTAGAGAGGGTGCAGAAGAGATTTACTAGAATGATTCCAGGGATGAGGGACTTCAGTTACATAGAGAGACTGGAGAAGCTGGGGTTGTTCTCCTTGGAACAGAGAAGGTTGAGAGGAGATTTGATAGAGGTATTCAAAATCATGAAGGGTATGGACAGAGCAGACAGAGAGAAACTGTTCCCATTGGTGGAAGGGTCAAGGACCAGAGGACATAGATTTAAGGTGATTGGCAAAAGAACCAAAGGTGACATGAGGAAAAACTTCTTTGCACAGCGAGTGGTTAGGATCTGGAATGGACTGCCCGAGGGGATGGTGGAGGCAGATTCATAGAATCATGGAAATAGGAGCAAGAGTAGGCCATTCGGCCCTTCGGGCCTGCTCCGCCATTCAAAATGATCATGGCTGATCGTCTAACTCAGTACCCTGTTCCTGCTTTTCCCCATATTCCTTGACCTCTTTAGCATTAAGAAACATATCTATCTCCTTCTTGAATACATCTAATGACTTGGCCTCCACTGTCTTCTGTGGTAGAGAATTCCACAGGTTCACCACCCGCTGAGTGAAGAAATTTCTCCTCATCTCAGTTCTAAATGTCATACCCCTTATCCTGAGACTGTGACCCCTGGTTCTGGACTCCCCAGTCATCGGGAACATCCTCCCTGCATCTAGTCTGTCTAGTCCTGTTAGAATTTTATATAGAAGTTTACAACATGGAAACAGGCCCTTCGGCCCAACATGTCCATGTCGCCCAGTTTATACCACAAAGCTAGTCCCAATTGCCTGCACTTGGCCCATATCCCTCTATACCCATCTTACCCATGTAACTGTCCAAATGCTTTTTAAAAGACAAAATTGTACCCGCCTCTACTACTGCCTCTGGCAGCTCGTTCCAGACACTCACCACCCTTTGAGCGAATATGTTTCGATGAGATCACCTCTCATTCTTCTAAACTCTAGTCAATATAGGCCTCGTCGACCCAATCTCTCCTCATACATCAGTCCTGTCATCCCAGGAATCAGTCTGGTAAACCTTTGCTGCACTCCCTCCATTGGCAAGGACATCCTTCCTCAGATAAGGAGACCAAAACTGCACACAATGCTCCAGATGTGGTCTCACCAAGGCCCTGTATAACTGCAGTAAGTCATCCCTGCTCCTGTACTCAAATCCTCTTGCAATTAAGGCCAACATACCATTCGCCTTCCTAACTGCTTGCTGCACCCGAATGCTCGCTTTCAGCGACTGGTGTACAAGGACACCCAGGTCTCGTTGCACCTCCCCTTTTCCCAATCTATCACCATTCAGATAATAATCTGCCTTTCTGTTTTTACAACCAAAGTGGATAACCTCACATTCATCCACGTTATACTGCATCTGTCATCTGCCATGGTCTTCAATCATGGCCTTCAAAAAGGAACTGGATAAGTACTTGAAAGGAATAAACTTGCAGGGCTACGGGGATAGGAGGAGGGAGTGGGTCTACATGGATTGCTCTAACCTAGAGCTGGCACGGACTCGATGGGCGCAATGGCCTCCTTCCACGCTGTAACCTTTCTACGATTGAGCACGGCAGTTGGGAAAGACAGAGAGTGAATCTTTAATGGAGTGAAGTGCCAGCAGAGTGAGGACTTTCAACTGGGAATTTGGTGAGTGTGGGAATTAGGTGCAGAGGGGGAAGGAGGTGCAAAGTGATTTAAACCAAGGAACTATAGACTAAGACTGAGTGAAGCATAAAGGGAACCAGACGAAGAATCAAAACAAGGCAAGGAGGGGCGCCGACGGGAAGTCAGTAAGTATTTAGTTCATTGGTTAGTGTTTTTAGTGGTTATTGGGGATAAAAGGAATGGGAGCGGAGGCCCGAGAGGAGAAGGAGAGGAAGGAGTGACGGAGAGCAGGGCGGGGACATAAAGGAGAGGGAGGAGTGACGGAGAGCAGGGCGGGGACATAAAGGAGAGGGAGGAGTGACGGAGAGCAGGGCGGGGACATAAAGGAGAGGGAGGAGTGACGGAGAGCAGGGCGGGGACATAAAGGAGAGGGAGGAGTGACGGAGAGCAGGGCGGGGACACACACTCTCTCTCTCACACACAGACGCACACTCTCTCTTTCTCTCTCACTCTCTCACACACTCTCACTCTTTCTCTCTCTTTCTCTCTCACACACAGACGCACTCTCTCTCTCTCTCTCTCTCACTCTCCCTCTCTCTCTCACACACTCTCTCTCTCTCTCTCACTCTCACTCTCACACACACAGACGCACTCTCTCTCTCTCTCCCTCACACACAGACGCACTCTCTCTCTCTCTGTCTCACACTCTCTCTCTCTCTCTCTCTCTCACTCTCTCTCACACACTCTCACTCTCTCTCTCTCTTTCTCTCTCACACACAGACGCTCTCTCACACTCTCTCTCACTCTCTCTCTCTCACACAGATGCACTCTCTCTCTCACACTCTCTCTCTCTCACAGACGTTCTCTCTCTCTCTCACACACACAGACGCACTCTCTCACACAGACACACTCACTCTCACCCTCACTCTCACTCACTCTCTCTCTCTCTCACACAATCTCTCACACTCTCTCTCTCTCTCTCACAGACACACTCTCTATCACTCTCTCTCTCACACTCTCTCGC
>NC_090347.1:48942449-48949949 GCF_035084215.1 Heptranchias perlo
TCACACACAGACTCACACACACACTCTCTCTCACACACAGAGTCACACACACTCTCTCTCACACACAGACTCACACACACACTCTCTCACACACAGACTCACACACACTCTCTCACACACACTCTCTCTCACACACAGACTCACACACACTCTCTCTCACACACTCTCTCTCTCACACACAGACTCACACACACACTCTCTCTCTCACACATTCTCACACACACTCTCTCTCACACACTCTCTCTCTCTCTCACACAGACTCACACACACACTCTCTCTCACACACATTCTCACACACACTCTCTCTCACACAGTCTCACACACACACTCTCTCTCACACACAGACTCACACACACTCTCTCTCACACACACTCTCTCTCTCACACACAGACTCACACACTCTCTCTCACACACACTCTCTCTCTCACACACATTCTCACACACACTCTCTCTCACACAGTCTCACACACACACTCTCTCTCTTACACAGTCTCACACACACTCTCTCTCACACACATTCTCACACACACTCTCTCTCACACAGTCTCACACACACACTCTCTCTCTTACACAGACTCACACACACTCTCTCTCACACACAGACGCACACACACTCTCTCTCACACACAGACTCACACACACTCTCTCTCACACACAGACTCACACACATTCTCTCTCTCACACAGACTCACACACACTCTCTCTCACACACAGACTCACACACACTCTCTCTCTCACACACAGACTCACACACACACTCTCTCTCACACACAGACTCACACACACTCTCTCTCACACACAGACTCACACACTCTCTCTCACACACAGACTCACACACACACTCTCTCTCTCACACACACAATCTCTCTCACGCACATTCTCACACACACTCTCTCTCACACACAGACTCACACACACTCTCTCTCACACACAGACTCACACACACTCTCTCTCTCACACACAGTCTCACACACACTCTCTCTCACACACAGACTCACACACACTCTCTCTCTCACACACAGACTCACACACACTCTCTCTCACACACAGACTCACACACACTCTCTCTCACACACAGACTCACACACACTCTCTCTCACACACAGTCTCACACGCACTCTCTCTCTCACACAGACTCACACACACTCTCTCTCACACACAGACTCACACACACTCTCTCTCACACACAGACTCACACACACTCTCTCTCACACACAGACTCACACACACTCTCTCTCACACACAGACTCACACACACTCTCTCTCACGCACATTCTCACACACACTCTCTCTCACACACAGACTCACACACACACTCTCTCTCACACACAGAGTCACACACACTCTCTCTCACACACAGACTCACACACACACTCTCTCACACACAGACTCACACACACTCTCTCACACACACTCTCTCTCACACACAGACTCACACACACACTCTCTCTCACACACAGACTCACACACACACTCTCTCTCACACACAGACTCACACACACTCTCTCTCACACACAGTCTCACACACACTCTCTCTCTCACACAGACTCACACACACTCTCTCTCACACACAGACTCACACACACTCTCTCTCACACACAGACTCACACACACTCTCTCTCACACACAGACTCACACACACTCTCTCTCACACACAGACTCACACACACTCTCTCTCACACACAGAGTCACACACACTCTCTCTCACACACAGACTCACACACACACTCTCTCACACACTCTCTCTCTCACACACAGACTCACACACACTCTCTCTGACACACAGTCTCACACACACTCTCTCTCTCACACAGACTCACACACACTCTCTCTCACACACAGACTCACACACACTCTCTCTCACACACAGACTCACACACACTCTCTCTCACACACAGACTCACACACACTCTCTCTCTCACACACAGACTCACACACACTCTCTCTCTCACACACAGACTCACACACACTCTCTCTCTCACACACAGACTCACACACACTCTCTCTCTCACACACAGACTCACACACACTCTCTCTCACACACAGACTCACACACACACTCTCTCACACACAGACTCACACACTCTCTCTCTCTCACACACAGACTCACACACACTCTCTCTCTCACACACAGACTCACACACACTCTTTCTCACACACAGACTCACACACACTCTCTCTCTCACACACAGACTCACACACACTCTCTCTCTCACACACAGACTCACACACACTCTCTCTCTCACACACAGACTCACACACACACTCTCTCACACACAGACTCACACACTCTCTCTCTCTCACACACAGACTCACACACACTCTCTCTCACACACAGACTCACACACACTCTCTCCCTCACACACAGACTCACACACACTCTCTCCCTCACACACAGACTCACACACACTCTCTCTCTCACACACAGACTCACACACACTCTCTCTCACACACAGACTCACACACACTCTCTCTCACACACAGACTCACACACACTCTCTCCCTCACACACAGACTCACACACACTCTCTCTCTCACACACAGACTCACACACACTCTCTCTCTCACACACAGACTCACACACACTCTCTCTCACACACAGACTCACACACACTCTCTCTCACACACAGACTCACACACACTCTCTCTCACATACAGACTCACACACACTCTGTCTCTCACACACAGACTCACACACACTCTCTCTCTCACACACAATCTCACACACACACTCTCTCACACACAGACTCACACACACTCTCTCTCTCACACACTGACTCACACACTCTCTCTCTCACACACAGACTCACACACACTCTCTCTCTCACACACTGACTCACACACTCAGTCTCTCACACACAGACTCACACACACTCTCTCTCTCACACACAGACTCACACACACTCTCTCTCTCACACACAGACTCACACACACTCTCTCTCTCACACACAGACTCACACACACTCTCTCTCACACACAGTCTCAAACACACACTCTCTCTCTCACACAGTCTCACACACACTCTCTCTCTCACACACAGACTCACACACTCTCTCTCTCACACACAGACTCACACACACTCTCTCTCTCACACACAGACTCACACACACTCTCTCTCTCACACACAGACTCACACACACTCTCTCTCTCACACACAGACTCACACACACTCTCTCTCTCACACAGTCTCACACACACACTCTCTCTCACACACAGACTCACACAGACTCTTTCTCACACACACAGACTCACACACACACTCTCTCTCTCACACACAGACTCACACACACTCTCTCTCTCACACAGACTCACACACACACTCTCTCACACACAGACTCACACACACTCTCTCTCTCACACAGACTCACACACACTCTCTCACACACAGACTCACACACACACTCTCTCACACACAGACTCACACACACACTCTCTCACACACAGACTCACACACACTCTCTCACACACAGACTCACACACACACTCTCTCACACACAGACTCACACACACACTCTCTCACACACAGACTCACACACACTCTCTCTCACACACAGACTCACACACACTCTCTCTCACACCGATGCACACACACTCTCTCTCACACACAGACTCACACACACACTCTCTCACACACAGACTCACACACACTCTCTCTCACACACAGACTCACACACACTCTCTCTCACACGCAGACTCACACACACTCTCTCTCACACCGATGCACACACACTCTCTCTCTCACACACACACTCTCACACACACAGACTCACACACACTCTCTCTCTCACACAGACTCACACACACTCTCTCTCTCACACAGACTCACACACACTCTCTCTCTCACACACAGACTCACACACACTCTCTCTCACACACAGACTCACACACAAACTCTCTCTCTCACACACACAGACTCACATACACACTCTCTCTCACACTCTCTCTCACAATCTCTCTCACACACAAACACACACACACACTCTCTCTCACACAGACTCACACACACTCTCTCTCACACAGACTCACACACACTCTCTCTCACACGCAGACTCACACACACTCTCTCTCTCTCACACCGATGCACACACACTCTCTCTCACACACACAATTCGTCTCACACACAGACGCATATACACACTCTCTCACACACAGACTCACACACACTCTCTCACACACACAGACTCACACACACACACAGACTGACACACACACTCTCTCACACACAGACTCACACACACACACAGACTGACACACACTCTCTCTCTCACACAGACTCACACACACTCTCTCACACACAGACTCACACACACACTCTCTCACACACAGACTCACACACAGACTCACACACACTCTCTCACACACACAGACTCACACACACACACAGACTGACACACACTCTCTCTCACACACAGACTCACACACACTCTCTCACACACACAGACTCACACACACACAGACTGACACACACTCTCTCTCACACAGACTCACACACACTCTCTCACACACACAGACTCACACACACACACAGACTGACACACACTCTCTCTCACACACAGACTCACACACACTCTCTCACACACACAGACTCACACACACACAGACTGACACACTCTCTCTCTCACACAGACTCACACACACACTCTCTCACACACAGACTCACACACACTCTCTCTCTCACACAGACTCACACACACTCTCTCTCTCACACAGACTCACACACACTCTCTCTCTCACACAGACTCACACACACTCTCTCTCTCACACACAGACTCACACACACACTCTCTCACACACAGACTCACACACACTCTCTCTCTCACACAGACTCACACACACTCTCTCTCTCACACAGACTCACACACACTCTCTCTCACACACAGACTCACACACACACTCTCTCACACACAGACTCACACACACTCTCTCTCTCACACAGACTCACACACACTCTCTCTCACACAGACAGACACACACACTCTCTCTCTCACACAGACTCACACACACACTCTCTCACACACACAGACTCACACACACTCTCTCTCTCACACAGACTCACACACACTCTCTCTCACACACAGACTCACACACACACTCTCTCTCACACAGACTCACACACACTCTCTCTCACACACAGACTCACACACACTCTCTCTCACACACAGACTCACACACACACTCTCTCTCACACAGACTCACACACACTCTCTCTCACACACAGACTCACACACACTCTCTCTCACACACAGACTCACACACACTCTCTCACACACAGACTCACACACACTCTCTCTCTCACACAGA
Source organism: Heptranchias perlo (assembly GCF_035084215.1). Lineage (NCBI taxonomy): Eukaryota > Metazoa > Chordata > Chondrichthyes > Hexanchiformes > Hexanchidae > Heptranchias > Heptranchias perlo. Next base: position 48,947,751 of record NC_090347.1, read on the forward strand.
CTCACACACACTCTCTCTCACACACAGACTCACACACACTCTCTCTCACACACAGACTCACACACACACTCTCTCACACACAGACTCACACACACTCTCTCTCACACACAGACTCACACACACTCTCTCTCACACACAGACTCACACACACACTCTCTCACACACAGACTCACACACACTCTCTCTCTCACACAGACTCACACACACTCTCTCTCACACACAGACTCACACACACTCTCTCTCTCACACACAGACTCACACACACTCTCTCTCTCACACAGACTCACACACACACTCTCTCACACACACAGACTCACACACACTCTCTCTCTCACACAGACTCACACACACTCTCTCTCACACACAGACTCACACACACTCTCTCTCTCACACACAGACTCACACACACACTCTCTCTCACACACACTCTCTCTCTCACACAGACTCACACACACTCTCTCTCACACACAGACTCACACACACTCTCTCTCTCACACACAGACTCACACACACACTCTCTCTCACACACACTCTCTCTCACACGCAGTCTCACACACACTCTCTCACACACACTCACACACACTCTCTCTCACACAGTCTCACACACACTCTCTCTCTCACACACAGACTCACACACTCTCTCTCTCACACACAGACTCACACACACTCTCTCTCTCACACACAGACTCACACACACTCTCTCTCTCACACACAGACTCACACACACTCTCTCTCTCACACACAGACTCACACACACTCTCTCTCTCACACAGTCTCACACACACACTCTCTCTCACACACAGACTCACACAGACTCTTTCTCACACACACAGACTCACACACACACTCTCTCTCTCACACACAGACTCACACACACTCTCTCTCTCACACAGACTCACACACACACTCTCTCACACACAGACTCACACACACTCTCTCTCTCACACAGACTCACACACACTCTCTCACACACAGACTCACACACACACTCTCTCACACACAGACTCACACACACACTCTCTCACACACAGACTCACACACACTCTCTCACACACAGACTCACACACACACTCTCTCACACACAGACTCACACACACACTCTCTCACACACAGACTCACACACACTCTCTCTCACACACAGACTCACACACACTCTCTCTCACACGCAGACTCACACACACTCTCTCTCACACCGATGCACACACACTCTCTCTCACACACAGACTCACACACACACTCTCTCACACACAGACTCACACACACTCTCTCTCACACACAGACTCACACACACTCTCTCTCACACGCAGACTCACACACACTCTCTCTCACACCGATGCACACACACTCTCTCTCTCACACACACACTCTCACACACACAGACTCACACACACTCTCTCTCTCACACAGACTCACACACACTCTCTCTCTCACACAGACTCACACACACTCTCTCTCTCACACACAGACTCACACACACTCTCTCTCACACACAGACTCACACACAAACTCTCTCTCTCACACACACAGACTCACATACACACTCTCTCTCACACTCTCTCTCACAATCTCTCTCACACACAAACACACACACACACTCTCTCTCACACAGACTCACACACACTCTCTCTCACACAGACTCACACACACTCTCTCTCACACGCAGACTCACACACACTCTCTCTCTCTCACACCGATGCACACACACTCTCTCTCACACACACAATTCGTCTCACACACAGACGCATATACACACTCTCTCACACACAGACTCACACACACTCTCTCACACACACAGACTCACACACACACACAGACTGACACACACACTCTCTCACACACAGACTCACACACACACACAGACTGACACACACTCTCTCTCTCACACAGACTCACACACACTCTCTCACACACAGACTCACACACACACTCTCTCACACACAGACTCACACACAGACTCACACACACTCTCTCACACACACAGACTCACACACACACACAGACTGACACACACTCTCTCTCACACACAGACTCACACACACTCTCTCACACACACAGACTCACACACACACAGACTGACACACACTCTCTCTCACACAGACTCACACACACTCTCTCACACACACAGACTCACACACACACACAGACTGACACACACTCTCTCTCACACACAGACTCACACACACTCTCTCACACACACAG
>NC_090347.1:48954949-48962449 GCF_035084215.1 Heptranchias perlo
CTCTCTCTCTCACACACAGACTCACACACACACTCTCTCACACACAGACTCACACACACTCTCTCTCTCACACAGACTCACACACACTCTCTCTCTCACACAGACTCACACACACTCTCTCTCACACACAGACTCACACACACACTCTCTCACACACAGACTCACACACACTCTCTCTCTCACACAGACTCACACACACTCTCTCTCTCACACAGACAGACACACACACTCTCTCTCTCACACAGACTCACACACACACTCTCTCACACACACAGACTCACACACACTCTCTCTCTCACACAGACTCACACACACTCTCTCTCACACACAGACTCACACACACACTCTCTCTCACACAGACTCACACACACTCTCTCTCACACACAGACTCACACACACTCTCTCTCACACACAGACTCACACACACTCTCTCTCTCACACAGACTCACACACACTCTCTCTCACACACAGACTCACACACACTCTCTCTCACACACAGACTCACACACACACTCTCTCACACACAGACTCACACACACTCTCTCTCACACACAGACTCACACACACTCTCTCTCACACACAGACTCACACACACACTCTCTCACACACAGACTCACACACACTCTCTCTCTCACACAGACTCACACACACACTCTCTCTCTCACACAGACTCACACACACTCTCTCTCTCACACAGACTCACACACACACTCTCTCACACACACAGACTCACACACACTCTCTCTCTCACACAGACTCACACACACTCTCTCTCACACACAGACTCACACACACTCTCTCTCTCACACACAGACTCACACACACACTCTCTCTCACACACACTCTCTCTCACACACTGACTCACACACACTCTCTCTCACACACAGTCTCACACACACTCTCTCACACACACTCACACACACTCTCTCTCACACACAGACTCACACACACTCTCTCACACACAGTCTCACACACACTCTCTCTCACACACATTCTCACACACTCCCTCTCTCACACACACTCTCTCTCACACACATTCTCACACACTCCCTCTCTCACACACTCTCTCTCTCACACACAGACTCACACACACTCTCTCTTACACACATTCTCACACACACTCTCTCTCACACACAGACTCACACACACACTCTCTCTCACACACATTCTCACACACTCTCTCTCACACACAGACTCACACACACACTCTCTCTCACACACATTCTCACACACTCTCTCTCACACACAGTCTCACACACACTCTCTCTCACACACATTCTCACACACACTCTCTCTCACACACACTCTCTCTCACACACATTCTCACACACACTCTCTCTCACACACAGACTCACACACACTCTCTCTCTCACACACAGACTCACACACACTCTCTCTCTCACACACAGACTCACACACACACTCTCTCTCACACACAGACTCACACACACTCTCTCTCACACACTGACTCACACACTCTCTCTCTCACACACAGACTCACACACACTCTCTCTCACACACAGACTCACACACACTCTCTCTCTCACACACAGACTCACACACACTCTCTCTCTCACACACAGACTCACACACACTCTCTCTCACACACAGACTCACACACACTCTCTCTCTCACACACAGACTCACACACACTCTCTCTCTCACACACAGACTCACACACACTCTCTCTCACACACAGACTCACACACACTCTCTCTCTCACACACAGACTCACACACACTCTCTCTCACACACAGACTCACACACACTCTCTCTCTCACACACAGACTCACACACACTCTCTCTCTCACACACAGACTCACACACTCTCTCTCTCACACACAGACTCACACACTCTCTCTCTCACACACAATCTCACACACACACTCTCTCACACACAGACTCACACACACTCTCTCTCTCACACACAATCTCACACACACTCTCTCTCACACACAGACTCACACACACTCTCTCTCACACACAGACTCACACACACTCTCTCTCTCACACACAGACTCACACACACTCTCTCTCACACACAGACTCACACACACACTCTCTCACACACAGACTCACACACACACTCTCTCACACACAGACTCACACACACACTCTCTCACACACAGACTCACACACACTCTCTCTCTCACACACAGACTCACACACACTCTCTCTCACACACAGACTCACACACACTCTCTCTCACACACAGACTCACACACACTCTCTCTCTCACACACAGACTCACACACACTCTCTCTCACACACAGACTCACACACACTCTCTCTCACACACAGACTCACACACACTCTCTCTCTCACACACAGACTCACACACACTCTCTCTCTCACACACAGACTCACACACACTCTCTCTCTCACACACAGACTCACACACACTCTCTCCCTCACACACAGACTCACACACACTCTCTCTCACACACAGACTCACACACACTCTCTCTCACATACAGACTCACACACACTCTCTCTCACACACAGACTCACACACACTCTCTCTCTCACACACAGACTCACACACACACTCTCTCTCACACACAGACTCACACACACTCTCTCTCACATACAGACTCACACACACTCTCTCTCACACACAGACTCACACACACTCTCTCTCTCACACACAGACTCACACACACTCTCTCCCTCACACACAGACTCACACACACTCTCTCTCACACACAGACTCACACACACTCTCTCTCTCACACACAGACTCACACACACTCTCTCCCTCACACACAGACTCACACACACTCTCTCTCACACACAGACTCACACACACTCTCTCTCACACACAGACTCACACACACTCTCTCTCACACACAGACTCACACACACTCTCTCTCACATACAGACTCACACACACTCTCTCTCTCACACACAGACTCACACACACTCTCTCCCTCACACACAGACTCACACACACTCTCTCTCACACACAGACTCACACACACTCTCTCTCACATACAGACTCACACACACTCTCTCTCACACACAGACTCACACACACTCTCTCTCTCACACACAGACTCACACACACTCTCTCTCACACACAGACTCACACACACTCTCTCTCACACACAGACTCACACACACTCTCTCTCACATACAGACTCACACACACTCTCTCTCACACACAGACTCACACACACTCTCTCTCTCACACACAGACTCACACACACTCTCTCCCTCACACACAGACTCACACACACTCTCTCTCACACACAGACTCACACACACTCTCTCTCTCACACACAGACTCACACACACTCTCTCCTCACACACAGACTCACACACACTCTCTCTCACACACAGACTCACACACACTCTCTCTCACACACAGACTCACACACACTCTCTCTCACACACAGACTTACACACACTCTCTCTCACATACAGACTCACACACACTCTCTCTCTCACACACAGACTCACACACACTCTCTCTCTCACACACAATCTCACACACACACTCTCTCACACACAGACTCACACACACTCTCTCTCTCACACACTGACTCACACACTCTCTCTCTCACACACAGACTCACACACACTCTCTCTCTCACACACTGACTCACACACTCACTCTCTCACACACAGACTCACACACACTCTCTCTCTCACACACAGACTCACACACACTCTCTCTCTCACACACAGACTCACACACACTCTCTCTCACACACAGTCTCACACACACACTCTCTCTCTCACACAGTCTCACACACACACTCTCTCTCTCACACAGTCTCACACACACACTCTCTCACACACACAGACTCACACACACACACTCTCTCACACACACAGTCTCACACACACACACACACACACACACTCTCTCTCTCACACACAGACTCACACACACTCTCTCTCACACACAGACTCACACACACACTCTCTCTCACACACAGACTCACACACACACTCTCTCTCACACACAGACTCTCACACACACTCTCTCTCTCACACACAGACTCACACACACTCTCTCTCTCACACACAGACTCACACACACACACTCTCTCACACACAGACTCACACACACTCTCTCTCACACACATTCTCACACACACAATCTCTCTCACACACAGACTCACACACACACTCTCTCTCTCACACAGACTCTCACACACTCTCTCTCACACAGAGTCACACACACTCTCTCTCTCACACACAGACTCACACACACTCTCTCTCACACAGACTCACACACACTCTCTCTCTCACACACAGACTCACACACACACTCTCTCTCACACACAGACTCACACACACTCTCTCTCTCACACACAGACTCACACACACTCTCTCTCACACACAGACTCACACACACTCTCTCTCACACACAGACTCACACACACTCTCTCTCACACACAGACTCACACACACTCTCTCTCACATACAGACTCACACACACTCTCTCTCTCACACACAGACTCACACACACTCTCTCTCACATACAGACTCACACACACTCTCTCTCTCACACACAGACTCACACACACTCTCTCTCACACACACTCTCTCTCTCTCACACAGACTCACACACACTCTCTCTCTCACACACAGACTCACACACACACTCTCTCTCACACACAGACTCACACACACTCTCTCTCTCACACACAGACTCACACACACTCTCTCTCACACACAGACTCACACACACTCTCTCTCACACACAGACTCACACACACTCTCTCTCACACACAGACTCACACACACACTCTCTCACACACAGACTCACACACACACTCTCTCACACACAGACTCACACACACACTCTCTCACACACAGACTCACACACACTCTCTCTCTCACACACAGACTCACACACACTCTCTCTCACACACAGACTCACACACACTCTCTCTCACACACAGACTCACACACACTCTCTCTCTCACACACAGACTCACACACACTCTCTCTCACACACAGACTCACACACACTCTCTCTCACACACAGACTCACACACACTCTCTCTCTCACACACAGACTCACACACACTCTCTCTCTCACACACAGACTCACACACACTCTCTCCCTCACACACAGACTCACACACACTCTCTCTCACACACAGACTCACACACACTCTCTCTCACACACAGACTCACACACACTCTCTCTCTCACACACAGACTCACACACACTCTCTCCCTCACACACAGACTCACACACACTCTCTCTCACACACAGACTCACACACACTCTCTCTCACATACAGACTCACACACACTCTCTCTCACACACAGACTCACACACACTCTCTCTCTCACACACAGACTCACACACACACTCTCTCTCACACACAGACTCACACACACTCTCTCTCACATACAGACTCACACACACTCTCTCTCACACACAGACTCACACACACTCTCTCTCTCACACACAGACTCACACACACTCTCTCCCTCACACACAGACTCACACACACTCTCTCTCACACACAGACTCACACACACTCTCTCTCTCACACACAGACTCACACACACTCTCTCCCTCACACACAGACTCACACACACTCTCTCTCACACACAGACTCACACACACTCTCTCTCACACACAGACTCACACACACTCTCTCTCACACACAGACTCACACACACTCTCTCTCACATACAGACTCACACACACTCTCTCTCTCACACACAGACTCACACACACTCTCTCCCTCACACACAGACTCACACACACTCTCTCTCACACACAGACTCACACACACTCTCTCTCACATACAGACTCACACACACTCTCTCTCACACACAGACTCACACACACTCTCTCTCTCACACACAGACTCACACACACTCTCTCTCACACACAGACTCACACACACTCTCTCTCACACACAGACTCACACACACTCTCTCTCACATACAGACTCACACACACTCTCTCTCACACACAGACTCACACACACTCTCTCTCTCACACACAGACTCACACACACTCTCTCCCTCACACACAGACTCACACACACTCTCTCTCACACACAGACTCACACACACTCTCTCTCTCACACACAGACTCACACACACTCTCTCCCTCACACACAGACTCACACACACTCTCTCTCACACACAGACTCACACACACTCTCTCTCACACACAGACTCACACACACTCTCTCTCACACACAGACTTACACACACTCTCTCTCACATACAGACTCACACACACTCTCTCTCTCACACACAGACTCACACACACTCTCTCTCTCACACACAATCTCACACACACACTCTCTCACACACAGACTCACACACACTCTCTCTCTCACACACTGACTCACACACTCTCTCTCTCACACACAGACTCACACACACTCTCTCTCTCACACACTGACTCACACACTCACTCTCTCACACACAGACTCACACACACTCTCTCTCTCACACACAGACTCACACACACTCTCTCTCTCACACACAGACTCACACACACTCTCTCTCACACACAGTCTCACACACACACTCTCTCTCTCACACAGTCTCACACACACACTCTCTCTCTCACACAGTCTCACACACACACTCTCTCACACACACAGACTCACACACACACACTCTCTCACACACACAGTCTCACACACACACACACACACACACACTCTCTCTCTCACACACAGACTCACACACACTCTCTCTCACACACAGACTCACACACACACTCTCTCTCACACACAGACTCACACACACACTCTCTCTCACACACAGACTCTCACACACACTCTCTCTCTCACACACAGACTCACACACACTCTCTCTCTCACACACAGACTCACACACACACACTCTCTCACACACAGACTCACACACACTCTCTCTCACACACATTCTCACACACACAATCTCTCTCACACACAGACTCACACACACACTCTCTCTCTCACACAGACTCTCACACACTCTCTCTCACACAGAGTCACACACACTCTCTCTCTCACACACAGACTCACACACACTCTCTCTCACACAGACTCACACACACTCTCTCTCTCACACACAGACTCACACACACACTCTCTCTCACACACAGACTCACACACACTCTCTCTCTCACACACAGACTCACACACACTCTCTCTCACACACAGACTCACACACACTCTCTCTCACACACAGACTCACACACACTCTCTCTCACACACAGACTCACACACACTCTCTCTCACATACAGACTCACACACACTCTCTCTCTCACACACAGACTCACACACACTCTCTCTCACATACAGACTCACACACACTCTCTCTCTCACACACAGACTCACACACACTCTCTCTCTCACACACACAGACTCACACACACTCTCTCTCACACACAGACTCACACACACTCTCTCTCACACACAGACTCACACACACTCTCTCTCACATACAGACTCACACACACTCTCTCTCTCACACACAGACTCACACACACTCTCTCTCACATACAGACTCACACACAC
>NC_090347.1:48967449-48969949 GCF_035084215.1 Heptranchias perlo
ACTCTCTCTCACACACATTCTCACACACACTCTCTCTCACACACAGACTCACACACACACACTCTCTCACACACAGACTCACACACACTCGCTCTCACACACAGACTCACACACACACTCTCTCACACACAGACTCACACACACACTCTCTCTCACACACAGACTCACATACACACTCTCTCTCACACACAGACTCACACACACTCTCTCTCACACACAGACTCACACACACACTCTCTCTCACACACAGACTCACACACACACTCTCTCTCACACACAGACTCACACACACACTCTCTCTCACACACAGACTCACACACACTCTCTCTCACACACAGACTCACACACACACTCTCTCTCACACACAGACTCACACACACTCTCTCTCACACACAGTCTCACACACACTCTCTCTCACACACAGACTCACACACACTCTCTCTCACACGCAGACTCACACACACTCTCTCTCACACACAGTCTCACACACACTCTCTCTCACACACAGTCTCACACACATTCTCTCTCACACACAGACTCACACACACTCTCTCTCACACACAGTCTCACACACACTCTCTCTCACACACAGTCTCACACACACTCTCTCTCACACACAGACTCACACACACACTCTCTCTTTCACACAGACTCTCACACACACACTCTCTCTCACACACAGACTCACACACACACTCTCTCTCACACAATTCTCACACACACTCTCTCTCACACACAGACTCACACACACACTCTCTCTCACACACATTCTCACACACACTCTCTCTCACACACATTCTCACACACACTCTCTCTCTCACACACATTCTCACACACACTCTCTCTCACACACAGACTCACACACACTCTCTCTCTCACACACAGACTCACACACACTCTCTCTCACACACAGACTCACACACACTCTCTCTCTCACACACAGACTCACACACACACTCTCTCACACACAATCTCACACACACTCTCTCTCACACACAGACTCACACACTCTCTCTCTCACACACAGTCTCACACACACTCTCTCTCTCACACACAGACTCACACACACTCTCTCTCTCACACACAGTCTCACACACACTCTCTCTCTCACACACAGACTCTCACACACTCTCTCTCTCACACACAGACTCACACACACTCTCTCTCACACACACAGACTCACACACACTCTCTCTCTCACACACAGACTCACACACACTCTCTCTCTCACACACAGACTCACACACACTCTCTCTCTCACACACAGACTCACACATGTGTGTGAGTCTGTGTGTGAGAGAGAGAGTGTGTGTGAGTCTGTGTGTGAGAGAGAGAGTGTGTGTGAGTCTGTGTGTGAGAGAGAGAGTGTGTGTGAGTCTGTGTGTGTGAGAGAGAGTGTGTGTGAGTCTGTGTGTGAGAGAGAGAGTGTGTGAGAGTCTGTGTGTGAGAGAGAGAGTGTGTGTGAGACTGTGTGTGAGAGAGAGAGTGTGTGTGAGTCTGTGTGTGAGAGAGAGAGTGTGTGTGAGACTGTGTGTGAGAGAGAGAGTGTGTGAGTCTGTGTGTGAGAGAGAGTGTGTGTGAGATTGTGTGTGAGAGAGTGTGTGTGTGAGTCTGTGTGTGAGAGAGAGAGTGTGTGTGAGTCTGTGTGTGAGAGAGAGTGTGTGTGAGTCTGTGTGTGAGAGAGAGAGTGTGTGTGAGTCTGTGTGTGAGAGAGAGTGTTGTGTGAGAATGTGTGTGAGAGAGAGAGTGTGTGTGAGAATGTGTGTGAGAGAGAGTGTGTGTGAGAATGTGTGTGAGAGAGAGTGTGTGTGTGAGTCTGTGTGTGAGAGAGAGTGTGTGTGAGAATGTGTGTGAGAGAGAGTGTGTGTGTGAGTCTGTGTGTGAGAGAGAGTGTGTGTGTGAGAGTCTGTGTGAAAGAGAGAGTGTGTGTGTGAGTCTGTGTGTGAGAGAGAGTGTGTGTGAGACTGTGTGTGAGAGAGAGTGTGTGTGAGACTGTGTGTGAGAGAGAGTGTGTGTGAGTCTGTGTGTGAGAGAGAATGTGTGTGAGACTGTGTGTGAGAGAGAGTGTGTGTGAGACTGTGTGTGAGAGAGAGTGTGTGTGAGTCTGCGTGTGAGAGAGAGTGTGTGTGAGTCTGTGTGTGAGAGAGAGTGTGTGTGAGACTGTGTGTGAGAGAGAGTGTGTGTGAGTCTGTGTGTGAGAGAGAGTGTGTGTGTGAGTCTGTGTGTGAGAGAGAGTGTGTGTGAGTCTGTGTGTGAGAGAGAGTGTGTGTGTGAGTCTGTGTGTGAGAGAGAGTGTGTGTGTGAGTCTGTTGTGTGAGAGAGAGAGTGTGTGTGTGAGTCTGTGTGTGAGAGAGAGTGTGTGTGAGTCTGTGTGTGAGAGAGAGTGTGTATGTGAGTCTGTGTGTGAGAGAGAGTGTGTGTGTGAGTCTGTGTGTGAGAGAGTGTGTGTGTGAGTCTGTGTGTGAGAGCGAGTGTGTGTGAGTCTGTGTGTGAGAGAGTG
>NC_090347.1:48974949-48982449 GCF_035084215.1 Heptranchias perlo
GTGTGTGAGTCTGTGTGAGAGAGAGAGAGTGTGTGTGAGTCTGTGTGTGAGAGAGAGAGTGTGTGTGAGTCTGTATGTGAGAGAGAGTGTGTGTGAGTCTGTGTGTGAGAGAGAGAGTGTGTGTGAGTCTGTATGTGAGAGAGAGTGTGTGTGAGTCTGTGTGTGAGAGAGAGTGTGTGTGAGTCTGTGTGTGAGAGAGAGAGTGTGTGTGAGTCTGTGTGTGTGAGAGAGAGAGTGTGTGTGAGTCTGTGTGTGAGAGAGAGAGTGTGTGTGAGTCTGTATGTGAGAGAGAGTGTGTGTGAGTCTGTGTGTGAGAGAGAGAGTGTGTGTGAGTCTGTATGTGAGAGAGAGTGTGTGTGAGTCTGTGTGTGAGAGAGAGTGTGTGTGAGTCTGTGTGTGAGAGAGAGTGTGTGTGAGTCTGTGTGTGAGAGAGAGTGTGTGTGAGTCTGTGTGTGAGAGAGAGAGTGTGTGTGAGTCTGTGTGTGAGAGAGAGTGTGTGTGTGAGTCTGTGTGTGAGAGAGAGAGTGTGTGTGAGTCTGTGTGAGAGAGAGTGTGTGTGAGTCTGTGTGTGAGAGAGAGAGTGTGTGTGACTCTGTGTGAGAGAGAGTGTGTGAGAGTCTGTGTGAGAGAGAGAGTGTGTGTGTGAGTCTGTGTGTGAGAGAGATTGTGTGTGTGAGAATGTGTGTGAGAGAGAGTGTGTGTGAGTCTGTGTGTGAGAGAGTGTGTGTGTGTGAGTCTGTGTGTGAGAGAGAGAGTGTGTGTGAGTCTGTGTGTGAGAGAGAGAGTGTGTGTGAGAGTCTGTGTGTGAGCAGAGAGTGTGTGTGTGAGTCTGTGTGTGAGAGAGAGTGTGTGTGTGAGTCTGTGTGTGAGAGAGAGTGTGTGTGAGTCTGTGTGTGAGAGAGAGAGTGTGTGTGTGTGTGTGTGTGTGAGACTGTGTGTGTGAGAGAGTGTGTGTGTGTGAGTCTGTGTGTGTGAGAGAGTGTGTGTGTGAGACTGTGTGAGAGAGAGAGTGTGTGTGTGAGACTGTGTGAGAGAGAGAGTGTGTGTGTGAGACTGTGTGTGAGAGAGAGAGTGTGTGTGAGTCTGTGTGTGAGAGAGAGAGTGTGTGTGAGTCTGTGTGTGAGAGAGAGAGTGTGTGTGAGTCTGTGTGTGAGAGAGTGAGTGTGTGAGTCAGTGTGTGAGAGAGAGAGTGTGTGTGAGTCTGTGTGTGAGAGAGAGAGTGTGTGAGTCAGTGTGTGAGAGAGAGAGTGTGTGTGAGTCTGTGTGTGAGAGAGTGTGTGTGTGAGATTGTGTGTGAGAGAGAGAGTGTGTGTGAGTCTGTGTGTGAGAGAGAGAGTGTGTGTGAGTCTGTATGTGAGAGAGAGTGTGTGTAAGTCTGTGTGTGAGAGAGAGTGTGTGTGAGTCTGTGTGTGAGAGAGAGTGTGTGTGAGTCTGTGTGTGAGAGAGAGTGTGTGTGAGTCTGTGTGTGAGGAGAGAGTGTGTGTGAGTCTGTGTGTGAGAGAGAGAGTGTGTGTGAGTCTGTGTGTGAGAGAGAGTGTGTGTGAGTCTGTGTGTGAGGGAGAGAGTGTGTGTGAGTCTGTGTGTGAGAGAGAGAGTGTGTGTGAGTCTGTGTGTGAGAGAGAGTGTGTGTGAGTCTGTATGTGAGAGAGAGTGTGTGTGAGTCTGTGTGTGAGAGAGAGTGTGTGTGAGTCTGTGCTGTGAGAGAGAGTGTGTGTGAGTCTGTGTGTGAGAGAGAGAGTGTGTGTGAGTCTGTGTGTGAGAGAGAGTGTGTGTGAGTCTGTATGTGAGAGAGAGTGTGTGTGAGTCTGTGTGTGAGAGAGAGTGTGTGTGAGTCTGTGTGTGAGGGAGAGAGTGTGTGTGAGTCTGTGTGTGAGAGAGAGAGTGTGTGTGAGTCTGTATGTGAGAGAGAGTGTGTGTGAGTCTGTGTGTGAGAGAGAGTGTGTGTGAGTCTGTGTGTGAGAGAGAGTGTGTGTGAGTCTGTGTGTGAGAGAGAGTGTGTGTGAGTCTGTGTGTGAGGGAGAGAGTGTGTGTGAGTCTGTGTGTGAGAGAGAGAGTGTGTGTGAGTCTGTGTGTGAGAGAGAGTGTGTGTGAGTCTGTGTGTGAGGAGAGAGTGTGTGTGAGTCTGTGTGTGAGAGAGAGAGTGTGTGTGAGTCTGTGTGTGAGAGAGAGTGTGTGTGAGTCTGTATGTGAGAGAGAGTGTGTGTGAGTCTGTGTGTGAGAGAGTGTGTGTGTGAGTCTGTGTGTGAGAGAGAGTGTGTGTGAGTCTGTGTGTGAGAGAGAGGTGTGTGAGTCTGTATGTGAGAGAGAGTGTGTGTGAGTCTGTGTGTGAGAGAGAGTGTGTGTGAGTCTGAGTGTGAGGGAGAGAGTGTGTGTGAGTCTGTGTGTGAGAGAGAGAGTGTGTGTGAGTCTGTGTGTGAGAGAGAGTGTGTGTGAGTCTGTGTGTGAGAGAGAGTGTGTGTGAGTCTGTGTGTGAGGGAGAGAGTGTGTGTGAGTCTGTGTGTGAGAGAGAGTGTGTGTGAGTCTGTGTGTGAGAGAGAGAGTGTGTGTGAGTCTGTGTGTGAGAGAGAGTGTGTGTGAGTCTGTGTGTGAGAGAGAGTGTGTGTGAGTCTGTGTGTGAGAGAGAGAGTGTGTGTGAGTCTGTGTGTGAGAGAGAGTGTGTGTGAGTCTGTGTGTGAGAGAGAGTGTGTGTGAGTCTGTGTGTGAGAGAGAGAGTGTGTGTGAGTCTGTGTGTGAGAGAGTGTGTGTGTGAGTCTGTGTGTGAGAGAGTGTGTGTGTGAGTCTGTGTGTGAGAGAGTGTGTGTGTGTGAGTCTGTGTGTGAGAGAGAGTGTGTGTGAGTCTGTGTGTGAGAGAGAGTGTGTGTGAGTCTGTGTGTGAGAGAGAGTGTGTGTGAGTCTGTGTGTGAGAGAGAGAGTGTGTGTGAGTCTGTGTGTGAGAGAGAGTGTGTGTGTGAGTCTGTGTGTGAGAGAGAGAGTGTGTGTGAGTCTGTGTGAGAGAGAGAGAGTGTGTGTGAGAGAGAGTGTGTGTGAGTCTGTGTGTGAGAGAGAGAGTGTGTGTGAGTCTGTATGTGAGAGAGAGTGTGTGTGAGTCTGTGTGTGAGAGAGAGAGTGTGTGTGAGTCTGTATGTGAGAGAGAGTGTGTGTGAGTCTGTGTGTGAGAGAGAGTGTGTGTGAGTCTGTGTGTGAGAGAGAGTGTGTGTGAGTCTGTGTGTGAGAGAGAGTGTGTGTGAGTCTGTGTGTGAGAGAGAGAGTGTGTGTGAGTCTGTGTGTGAGAGAGAGTGTGTGTGTGAGTCTGTGTGTGAGAGAGAGAGTGTGTGTGAGTCTGTGTGAGAGAGAGTGTGTGTGAGTCTGTGTGTGAGAGAGAGAGTGTGTGTGACTCTGTGTGAGAGAGAGTGTGTGAGAGTCTGTGTGAGAGAGAGAGTGTGTGTGTGAGTCTGTGTGTGAGAGAGATTGTGTGTGTGAGAATGTGTGTGAGAGAGAGTGTGTGTGAGTCTGTGTGTGAGAGAGTGTGTGTGTGTGAGTCTGTGTGTGAGAGAGAGAGTGTGTGTGAGTCTGTGTGTGAGAGAGAGAGTGTGTGTGAGAGTCTGTGTGTGAGAGAGAGTGTGTGTGTGAGTCTGTGTGTGAGAGAGAGTGTGTGTGTGAGTCTGTGTGTGAGAGAGAGTGTGTGTGAGTCTGTGTGTGAGAGAGAGAGTGTGTGTGTGTGTGTGTGTGTGAGACTGTGTGTGTGAGAGAGTGTGTGTGTGTGAGTCTGTGTGGTGAGAGAGTGTGTGTGTGAGACTGTGTGAGAGAGAGAGTGTGTGTGTGAGACTGTGTGAGAGAGAGAGTGTGTGTGTGAGACTGTGTGTGAGAGAGAGTGTGTGTGAGTCTGTGTGTGAGAGAGAGAGTGTGTGTGAGTCTGTGTGTGAGAGAGAGAGTGTGTGTGAGTCTGTGTGTGAGAGAGTGAGTGTGTGAGTCAGTGTGTGAGAGAGAGAGTGTGTGTGAGTCTGTGTGTGAGAGAGAGAGTGTGTGAGTCAGTGTGTGAGAGAGAGAGTGTGTGTGAGTCTGTGTGTGAGAGAGTGTGTGTGTGAGATTGTGTGTGAGAGAGAGAGTGTGTGTGAGTCTGTGTGTGAGAGAGAGAGTGTGTGTGAGTCTGTATGTGAGAGAGAGTGTGTGTAAGTCTGTGTGTGAGAGAGAGTGTGTGTGAGTCTGTGTGTGAGAGAGAGTGTGTGTGAGTCTGTGTGTGAGAGAGAGTGTGTGTGAGTCTGTGTGTGAGGGAGAGAGTGTGTGTGAGTCTGTGTGTGAGAGAGAGAGTGTGTGTGAGTCTGTGTGTGAGAGAGAGTGTGTGTGAGTCTGTGTGTGAGGGAGAGAGTGTGTGTGAGTCTGTGTGTGAGAGAGAGAGTGTGTGTGAGTCTGTGTGTGAGAGAGAGTGTGTGTGAGTCTGTATGTGAGAGAGAGTGTGTGTGAGTCTGTGTGTGAGAGAGAGTGTGTGTGAGTCTGTGTGTGAGAGAGAGTGTGTGTGAGTCTGTGTGTGAGAGAGAGAGTGTGTGTGAGTCTGTGTGTGAGAGAGAGTGTGTGTGAGTCTGTATGTGAGAGAGAGTGTGTGTGAGTCTGTGTGTGAGAGAGAGTGTGTGTGAGTCTGTGTGTGAGGGAGAGAGTGTGTGTGAGTCTGTGTGTGAGAGAGAGAGTGTGTGTGAGTCTGTATGTGAGAGAGAGTGTGTGTGAGTCTGTGTGTGAGAGAGAGTGTGTGTGAGTCTGTGTGTGAGAGAGAGTGTGTGTGAGTCTGTGTGTGAGAGAGAGTGTGTGTGAGTCTGTGTGTGAGGGAGAGAGTGTGTGTGAGTCTGTGTGTGAGAGAGAGAGTGTGTGTGAGTCTGTGTGTGAGAGAGAGTGTGTGTGAGTCTGTGTGTGAGGGAGAGAGTGTGTGTGAGTCTGTGTGTGAGAGAGAGAGTGTGTGTGAGTCTGTGTGTGAGAGAGAGTGTGTGTGAGTCTGTATGTGAGAGAGAGTGTGTGTGAGTCTGTGTGTGAGAGAGAGTGTGTGTGTGAGTCTGTGTGTGAGAGAGAGAGTGTGTGTGAGTCTGTGTGTGAGAGAGTGTGTGTGAGTCTGTATGTGAGAGAGAGTGTGTGTGAGTCTGTGTGTGAGAGAGAGTGTGTGTGAGTCTGTGTGTGAGGGAGAGAGTGTGTGTGAGTCTGTGTGTGAGAGAGAGAGTGTGTGTGAGTCTGTGTGTGAGAGAGAGAGTGTGTGTGAGTCTGTGTGTGAGAGAGAGAGTGTGTGTGAGTCTGTGTGTGAGAGAGAGTGTGTGTGAGTCTGTGTGTGAGAGAGAGTGTGTGTGAGTCTGTGTGTGAGAGAGAGAGTGTGTGTGAGTCTGTGTGTGAGAGAGAGTGTGTGTGAGTCTGTGTGTGAGAGAGAGTGTGTGTGAGTCTGTGTGTGAGAGAGAGAGTGTGTGTGAGTCTGTGTGTGAGAGAGTGTGTGTGTGAGTCTGTGTGTGAGAGAGTGTGTGTGTGAGTCTGTGTGTGAGAGAGTGTGTGTGTGAGTCTGTGTGTGAGAGAGAGTGTGTGTGAGTCTGTGTGTGAGAGAGAGAGTGTGTGTGAGTCTGTGTGTGAGAGAGAGTGTGTGTGAGTCTGTGTGTGAGAGAGAGTGTGTGAGATTGTGTGTGAGAGAGAGAGTGTGTGTGAGTCTGTGTGTGAGAGAGTGTGTGTGTGAGATTGTGTGTGAGAGAGAGAGTGTGTGAGTCTGTGTGTGAGAGAGAGAGTGTGTGAGTCTGTGTGTGAGAGAGAGAGTGTGTGTGAGTCTGTGTGTGAGAGAGAGAGTGTGTGTGAGTCTGTGTGTGAGAGAGAGTGTGTGTGAGTCTGTGTGTGAGAGAGAGAGTGTGTGTGAGTCTGTGTGTGAGAGAGAGTGTGTGTGAGTCTGTGTGTGAGAGAGAGAGTGTGTGTGAGTCTGTGTGTGAGAGAGAGAGTGTGTGTGAGTCTGTGTGTGAGAGAGAGTGTGTGTGAGTCTGTGTGTGAGAGAGAGTGTGTGTGAGTCTGTGTGTGAGAGAGAGAGTGTGTGTGAGTCTGTGTGTGAGAGAGAGTGTGTGTGAGTCTGTGTGTGAGAGAGAGAGTGTGTGAGTCAGTGTGTGAGAGAGAGTGTGTGTGAGTCTGTGTGTGAGAGAGAGTGTGTGTGAGTCTGTGTGTGAGAGAGAGAGTGTGTGTGAGTCTGTGTGTGAGAGAGAGAGTGTGTGTGAGTCTGTGTGTGAGAGAGAGTGTGTGTGAGAATGTGTGTGAGAGAGAGTGTGTGTGAGAGAGAGTGTGTGTGAGAATGTGTGTGAGAGAGAGTGTGTGAGACTGTGTGTGAGAGAGAGTGTGTGAGAATGTGTGTGAGAGAGAGTGTGTGTGTGAGTCTGTGTGTGAGAGAGAGTGTGTGAGAATGTGTGAGAGAGAGTGTGTGTGTGAGTCTGTGTGTGAGAGAGAGTGTGTGTGAGAATGTGTGTAAGAGAGAGTGTGTGTGAGTCTGTGTGTGAGAGAGAGAGTGTGTGAGAGGGAGTGTGTGAGAATGTGTGTGAGAGAGAGTGTGTGTGAGAGAGGGAGTGTGTGAGAATGTGTGTGAGAGAGAGTGTGTGTGAGACTGTGTGTGAGAGAGTGTGTGTGAGTCTGTGTGTGAGAGAGAGTGTGTGTGAGTGTGTGTGAGAGAGTGTGTGTGAGACTGTGTGTGAGAGAGAGTGTGTGTGAGTCAGTGTGTGAGAGAGAGTGTGTGTGAGAGAGAGTGTGTGTGTGAGTCTGTGTGTGAGAGAGAGAGTGTGTGTGAGTCTGTGTGTGAGAGAGAGTGTGTGTGAGTCTGTGTGAGAGAGAGAGTGTGTGTGAGTCTGTGTGTGTGAGAGAGTGTGTGTGTGAGTCTGTGTGAGAGAGAGAGTGTGTGTGAGTCTGTGTGAGAGAGAGTGTGTGTGTGAGTCTGTGTGAGAGAGAGAGTGTGTGTGAGTCTGTGTGTGAGAGAGTGTGTGTGTGAGTCTGTGTGTGAGAGAGAGTGTGTGTGAGTCTGTGTGTGAGAGAGAGTGTGTGTGAGTCTGTGTGTGAGAGAGTGTGTGTGAGTCTGTGTGTGAGAGAGAGTGTGTGTGAGTCTGTGTGTGAGAGAGAGTGTGTGTGAGTCTGTGTGAGAGAGAGAGTGTGTGTGAGTCTGTGTGTGAGAGAGAGTGTGTGTGAGTCTGTGTGTGAGAGAGAGTGTGTGTGAGTCTGTGTGAGAGAGAGTGTGTGTGTGAGTCTGTGTGTGAGAGAGAGTGTGTGTGAGTCTGTGTGAGAGAGAGAGTGTGTGTGAGTCTGTGTGTGTGAGAGAGTGTGTGTGTGAGTCTGTGTGAGAGAGAGAGTGTGTGTGTCTGTCTGTGTGAGAGAGAGAGTGTGTGTGAGTCTGTGTGAGAGAGAGAGTGTGTGTGAGTCTGTGTGTGAGAGAGTGTGTGTGTGAGTCTGTGTGTGAGAGAGAGTGTGTGTGAGTCTGTGTGAGAGAGAGAGTGTGTGTGAGTCTGTGTGAGAGAGAGAGTGTGTGTGAGTCTGTGTGTGAGA